>NC_134483.1:197719004-198019004 GCF_040206685.1 Ascaphus truei | reverse complement strand
ATATATATTTAAAACCAGAGAAAGAACATGAAACACAAACAGGGCTCAGTGCACATCCAATGAAACGTATACACGGTACAGTGCCTAAATATATGTATATGCTCAGTAGCACTCCTCTGTGACACTTATATGCTTATATATATGTTGTGATTATATTGGGGGTTCAATATGAGCTGGTAGGTGTTCTGTATGTTTTACAATTCTTTTTCAGCTGGTCTTAGCTGATTGCAGAGTGGCTTCTCCTACCTAGTTTGAAGCTCACCCCTGTCCACTTTTAAATGGTTAAAAGCTCACTCCATTGAATCTCCCACTCTCAGGGATCTTGCTTGCTTACAGTTTGATTGTGACAAATCTAATACAGAGTGCTTTTCCTGGTAATGTACAGGTAAATAAGAGCTTCAATCAGACTTAGAACTTTGCAACTAATTTTGACAGATTTATTATAAATCATTCTTCCTGGTAATGCACAGGTTATTAAGAATTTATATTAGTGTTTGGTACCCCTTAGATGTGGTCTGCCGTGTAGTGGCTCAGGGGCTTACAACACTTTGGCCAAAATGTTAAACTAAAAGACCATTTTATTCAAAAGATATCTATACATATATATTTAGGCACTGTACCGTGTATAAGTTTCATCCAGTTTGAATGAGACTGCCAGGGACCCCCGCTTTTAATCTGATGGGTCATTAGTCAATGAAGAAATGCCTTAAACTTGCCTTAAACACGACCCAGCATGTACCCAGCATGTACCTGGGTCTTTTTGGCGATTGCCTCTGGTTTGTGTTAGAATAACCGTCGGCACTACAGTACATCAACATGGAACAATACAAATTTAAATTCGACCATCATCTACAGATGTAATTTTAACTTGTAGCCTTTTTTTCTTCATCTTTTTATAGTAATTAACAAATACAACTAATACTAATGAACAAAAAAACACTAAAAAGCAACAACTAATAAGCTTTGAAGCTTATTTAGCATATCGAATATCAAACACCAATGTAGGAACTTAAAAAATACAAAAAGGGAAGAGTATAGATTCATGATTACATTTAGTCTAAGGTAGCTTGCGAGGTACTGGTGTCAGACCCAACAGCATTAGAACCCACAACCTTTGATATTCTGGGCAGCAGCTCTAGCAGTGTGTGCATAACCAGCAGATGAGTATCACAGCATACTTTAGAGCTCTTCTGCTCACACCTGTATCTAATCCAGCTACTAGCATATCTCACAGATATCTCAGGTGTCCTCCTTTTTGTGCACTAGGAACATTGAACAGACAATGGCAACCAGGAACTGCAAATGGCCTGTTTCCATAGGAAGCCTAGGTGAGGGGGCTACAGGTGTGAGCAGTAGAGCTCAAAAATATGCTGTGACAGTGGTGCTACTTGTCATCAGTTGGTTTAACACATACTGCTTGATCTGCTACCCAGAATAACAAAGGTTGTGGACTCTAATCCTTTTGGACCTGACACCAGTACCCCATTACTCACAAGGTGCCTCAGACTTGTCAACTCAGTGTAGTTGTTATGGATATCTATTAGGAAGTGTGGAATGTGAGATATTTAAGCTATAATCCCCGAAGAACAGGGCATTATTGGCCAGTAATGCCCTGTTCTGAGGGGATTATTACTATTATAGGTGTAGCCATGCATAATAATGGACTGCAGACATCTTCCCTGTTGGCAATAAACCCTGGTAAGTACAGGAATGCCAGCAGTAGTTATGGAGGTTTTCCCTCACACCCTGGTGAGGTGCCCTATGTATGGATGGGAGTGGCTGCATGCTCTGAGTCCCTGGTTAGTGACATCAGAGATGTGCCTGCCTCCTGAGGTTTATAAGGCACAACACTGTCAAGTAAGTTGTTGTTGCTAAAATGTTTGGCTCCTGTGAAAGGGATTGCAGGATAGCTTGGTGACCACTAGTGCTGTAACTAGTGGCACTAGTTTCCAGATCAAGCCTGTCAAGGCCACACTGTGTCCAGGGACCTGGCACAGGGGTGATCTCCCTACAAGGAGAGGGGATCCCACTCCAATTGGGAGGGCGTACCTGGCAAAGGGACAGCACTGAAAAAGGTGCGGCTAGAGCTGACAGCTGCATGGGGCAGTCTACTTCATCGAGTACAACAATAAAGATGCCCTGTTCAAAGATACCCCCACTGTGTGAGTGTGAGATTACTATGCAGTGGCAGTCACCACCGAGAAGGAGTTCCTCACCAGGACCATCTCCCTGGGGAAGCATAGATCCTCATGAGGTGGATGCGCTGCACACGATATAGGTAGGACTCGCACCCACTACCTCAGCTACCTGTTCCTGATGACATCCCCTAATACCATCGTGCGGGAGACTCAGGAGTCCTGTTACCTGCAGGTGCACCACCATACACTATCATGTAATGGGGACCGGTTAGACCACACGGGCCAATGTGAGATTGGGTGGGTCAGACAGGAGGGAATACCATTACATTTGGAGGAGCTGCTGAGATACCTGTCAACAGGACAGGCTTTTTCTAGGCACATTAGGAAACAGGGAAAGTGTCTGCTGCCACTTTGTGCTGCGTGGGACGGAGCCAGGGGTAGTCGGGGAGCTGCTGGAACTGCAGACCGCACAGACGACCTGGGATCCTTTAAGGGGTTAGTGGGTCTGGAGAGGGGGGCTATTGCTGTTCTAGTCACCTTGAGGAAGCGCTGGTGGGAGATGCCTGAAGGGATAAACTGGTAACTTAGGGCAGGAATTCTGGAAGGGTCCGCGCTAGGCTAGCCAACAGTATGTAGACGCCCAAAGTACTGCATGGAAGAGCCAGAGTACTCTAGTCTCCATTCCAGACCACTTATCAAGAGGAGCACAGACTGGGAGGAAGGAGATACAGTAGACACAGAAAGAGTGAGCCTAGCCTGAGGTAGTGCAAACACAAGTCAGATCTACGTTAGGTACACAAGGTGGTGCACAAGGCATTTTTATTGTATCGATGTGGTACAGTAGCTGCCCCGCAGAGCGGAGCTTCATGTACCAAAATCCAGTATTCAGTGGCCAAGAGAGAACCGCAAGAATGGAGGATCTGCAGAGTGCAGAAGGTCCAGGATGGCGGACGAAGGCCGAGGAAGAGAGCGCACCTTTCCTGTGCGAGTATGAAAAACAAGCTACAGAAGAGACTTTTGTGAGCCTGTTGTGGAATGGCGTGAAAGCCGTGGCTGCGCCATGTTTGTCCTGCTTAGGCCCTTGGGATTGTAACCCTGAGGACAGCGAGAATGACAGTGTTGTTAGATGGGAGGAACGAAATGGACTTGCTTATCATTCGATATACAAACAACCAAACGCTACCTCAAATGGGAATCAAAAAGACAGTACAAACCAAAATGGCGGTTCCCGCGTTCCCGGGACACGGCGTGGGCCAGTTGCAGAAAGTCTTGCAACTTTGCAGCTTGCTGATAGTTGGCCAGAAGTGGCGCCAATGGGAAAGCCCCACCCTGTTGGGGAGTGTGGCGCGAAAGCTGGAGCCGCGCCCTCATGGACTATGACTCACTCCGCCCCTGTGCTGTGTCAGCCTTCAAGTCTACGAGACCTCCCTCAAGTTTCAACCAGGGGGAGTGGTTTGCAGTTCCACTGGATGCGGATGGAGAAGGTAGGAGGAGGGGTTGCCAAACCAGCCCCTGCACTCCAGTTGCGAAGAGCCAGTGAGCAGTACAGGCCATTAAAGAGAGTACCTCCACTGGTGAATATGGCTGGTGTCTCTGAGCCAGTTGAACAGAGTCCGTTGATTACTACGCACCCCTACTCGGCTCCAGGAGGCTTCCTGATCCTCTGGGTAGAGGGTGTAGAGACTGTGGCGTGTCTCTGCTGCAGTGCAGACTGCCGGGCGGAGCTGTGGGCACTGCGGCCCAATGCCCTCATTGTGGACTGCAGTATCTGTGGCCCATGCCGACTTTTGTGCCGGTGCAAGCCGTGGAAGCCAAGGAAGATGCCCCTATGTTGGCAGCGGAGCTTCCGGGTGCATTATGGCGAGAAACCACGGGTCCCGAAGAACAGGGACCAGGGCCGGTTCACAAGAAAGAAAAACACAGTCATCGACGGGTTGACAAGAGAGGGGCACACCGGGTACGCCTTGGTGAGATGCCATCCCTCGTGGTGTGGAGACACGGAGTCGAGTGTCGCAATTACCGCGACAACACGAGCAGCGGAGTTCCACGGGTGTGGTGACTAGCGGTTCGGATGGAGGTCGATCCACCCCGACACTACGGAGTAGTAAGGCAAAGCCATGTCTATCGCAGGCTCCAGAGGTGGTGATCAAGAAAGAGCGGAGCCAGGCCCAGGCGGGATCGCGCAGGAGCAAGGCGTTGCCGGATGTCCTGGTGGAGGATTAGGTCCCGATTGGGGACCCAACCCAAGATGGCGGCGAGGCACGTGCGTGCATGGAGAATGTTCCTGATGACCAGAGTGGGGTCGAGTGGGAGATGATCGCGCCTCTGCGGTCAAGCAGCGGAAGTCGGTCGCCTACTGCAAGAAGGAATGGGCGATCGATCCGGAGAGTAAAGAGTCCCAGTACTGGCGAAGAGGAGAGACTTTGTAGCGGAGCTGAGCCAGGTATTGCCGAGGAGCAGGTCGTAGCCCTGCCCATACCTACTGTCCGGCCCTATCCCCAAACCCCGTCCACTCCCAAAGTTAGCCCCAAGGCCTTAGATAAAGTCCCTGCTCCCGTCGTTTTCACGTTTGGGTCAACTTCTAGTCTAGGGATGTCAGGGGATTCCCGGGTCACTTCCGAGGAATGGACTGGAAGCCTGGACTGGGGAACGTCCGATGATGGATCGATGGGAGGAGGGAGGATTTCACGACAGGTGTCGGTGTCGAGTGACTGTCCTAGTGCTATAAGTGTCACGATGGGGAACAAATCGTGGGACAGGGGGCTTGCGGTACCATCTGCGGTTACCTTGGGAGTATCTTCTGGGAGGCCCGAAGAAGAGGAGTCCTTAGAGTCCGGGCAAGAGGAGCTCAGGGAAACTAGATGGTGGGCGCCTCTGTATGAGGGATATGTAGCGTGGCTTGATCGGACCCGATTCATTCTGGAAAGAGATGGGGTGGTGGATCATTGGTTGGCTACAGGTGAATTTGATGATGCGGCTTATCTAAAGGAGTTGCAGACGAGGTGGGGTAAGATTAGGCGAGGCTTAATCACACCTAAGGGTCCCGATGGGTTAGAGCATCCAGTGGATGTAGACGAGCCCCTGTCATGGGTGTTGCCGGGGAGGGTGGGCTATGCTAAATTGACCCGGTCCTGCCGTGCCGAGCCAGCTATTGTGGCTAAATATAAGAGGTCTCATGGGCTTGAGTACCCATACGTCCCAGAACCCCTTATGCGGGAGATCGAAGAGCATAGGGATAGGTGGCTCCGGGCCGACATTGAATACTACATTGTTAATAAAGGGGGTGCCATTACGGGTGTTCAAGCTGAGCAGGGGGTTTCTCAGTTGATGAGGGTGTGGACTATCGGGCGCAGCGTGTACATGCACAAGGTGGTGTACCGTAATGAGCGGGGTCTGCCCCGGGAGTAAAGTGTCACAGTGACCGATGCAGTAGGAAGGGAGGTGAAAAAGCCAGACCCTCAACACTATTACTAAGTTATCTAGATAGAGAGTCTGTGGTTAGTTTAGCGCTCCCTGCTGGTCAGTGAGCGTCATATCGTGACATTATTATGTGAACTCAATGATATTTTGCAATTCTAAATTTTGTGTTCTTTTGCAGTATTTCCTGGCGCAAGGTACACCAAATTTAGGTCCCAGCCGGGACGGTGGGGATTCACCACAGGGAGTATGTAGCCATGCATAATAATGGACTGCAGACATCTTCCCTGTTGGCAATAGATATTTATACGTGTTTGTCCTGTCTATGCTCTCGGGAAAGTACCCTCGAGGCTAGTGAGGATGACAGTGTTGCTGGATGGGAGGAAAGAAATGGACTTTGTTATAATTCAATATACAAACAGCCAAACGCTACCTCAAATGTGACGCAGAAAGACAGTACTAACCAAAATGGCGGTTCCCGCGTTCCTGGGACACCACGTGGGCCAGCTGCAGAAAGTCTTGCAACTTTGCAGTTTGCTAATTGTTGGCTAGGATTGGCGCCAACGTGAAAACCCCACCCTGTTGGGGAGTTTGGTACCAAAGCTGGAGCCACGCCCTCATGGACTATGACTCACTCTGCACCTGTGCTGGGTCAGCCTACAAGTCTACGAGACATCCCCCTAGTTTCAACCAGGGGGAGTGGTTTGCAGTTCCACCGGATGCCGATGGAGAAACCAGGAGGAAGGGTTGTCAAACCAGCCCCTGCACTCCAGTTGCGAAGAGCCATTGACCAGTACAGAACTCTGAAACGAGTACCTCCTCTGGTGAATATGGCTAGGGTCTCTGAGAAAATGGAACAGAGTCCCTTGATTACTACACATCCTTACTCAGCTCCAGGAGGCTTCCTGATCCTCCGGGTAGAGGGTGTGGAGAGGGTGATGTGTCTCTGCCTGCAGTGCAGACTGCCGGGCGGAGCTGTGGGCACTGCGACCCGATGCCAGCATTGTGGACTGCAGTACCTGTGGCCCATGCCGACTTTTGTGCCGGTACAGGCTGTGGAATCCAAAGCCGATGCCCCGATGTTGGCCGCGGAGCTTCCGGTGCATTGTGGCAGGAGGATGCCGGTCCCGAAGAACAGGGACCCGGACCGGTTCTCAAAAAGGAGAAAACCAGCCATCGGAGGGGTGACCGAAACGGAGCCCATCGCCGGTCTCATACTGGGATACCCCGCCCGAAAGCCAAGCTAGAGTCCTCGGACGAGGAGTGTGCCAGGCTGGCGGATACACAGGACTTAGTGACAGAGTACCATACCAGTGGTACACCTTGGTGAGATGCTATTCCTCGTGGTGTGGAGACATGGAGTCGAGTGTCGCCAGTGCCGAGACAACCTGAGCGGCGGAGTCCCACTGCCGTGGTGACTAGCGGTTTGGAAGGAGGGCGATCCACCCCGACACTACGAAATAGTAAGCTAACGCAGTGTTCGTCGCAGACCCAGGGGGTGGTGGTGGTAAAAGAAGAGCGGATCCAGGGCCAGACTGGATCGCGTAGCAGACGGGCGTTGCCGGATGTCCTCGTGGAAGAAGAGGTCCCGATTGGGGACTCAACCCAAGATGGCGCCGAGGCACGTGCGGGCAAGGAGAAGATTCCAGACGACCAGAGTGGCATCGAGTGGGAGATGATCACGCCTCTGCGGTCGAGAAGCAGAAATCGATCTCCTGCGGCCAGAAGGAATGGGCGCTCGAGTCGGAGAGCCAGAAGCCCATCTACTGGAGAAAAGAAGGGACTTTGTGGCGGAATCGAGTCAGGTAGCACCGAGGAGCAGGTCGTAACCCTGCCTATACCCATGGTCCGGTCCCGTCCCCAAACCCCGTCCACTCCCAAAGTTAGCCCCACGGCCCTAGTGAAAGCCCCTGTTCCCGTCACTTTTTAATTCGGGTCCACTTCTAGTCTAGGGATGTCAGGGGATTCCCGGGGTCTTTCCGAGGATCGGACTGAAAGCCTGGACTGGGGAAAACGGATGAGGGATCGGTGGGAGGAAGGAGGATTTGCCGACACGTGTCGGTATCTAGTGATTGCCCTAATGCGTTAAGTGTTACAGTTGGGAACAAATCACAGTACCGGGGGATTGTTACGCCTTCTGAGGGTGCTTCAGGGGTATCTTCGAGTGGGCCTGAAGAGGAAGAGCCTCTAGAATCCCGACAGGAAGAGGTACGGGAGACTAGATGGTGGGCGCCCCTATACAAGGGGTATGTAGTGTGGATAGATCGCACCCGTTTCATTTTAGAAAGGGATGGGATAGTTGACCATTGGTGGGCTCAAGGGAAGTTCAATGATGACGCATACCTCAAGGAGTTGCGAATGAGGTGGGACAAAATTAAGAAAGGATTAATTACGCTCCAAGGTTCCGAAGGATTAGAGGGTTCCGTGGAATCAGACGAGCCCTTATCCTGGGTATTGCCGGGGAGGGTGGGACAAGCCAAATTGACCCGGGCTTGCCGTGCAGAGCGAGTTGCCAAATATAAGAGGTCTCATGGGCTTGAGTACCCTTATGTTCCCGAACCTCTTATGAGAGAGATAGAGGAGAATCGGGAGAGATGGCTCCGGACTGACATAGAGTATTATATTGTCAATAAGGGAGGTGCCATTAAGGGGATGCAGGTGGAGCAGAGGGTTTCCCAACTAATGAGGGTTTGGAAGATCGGACGCAGTGTCTACATGAATAAAGTAGTGTACTGTAATGAACGAGGCCTGCCCCGGGAATATAGCGTGACAGTCACCGATGCAGCGGGACGGGAGGTGAAGAAACCAAATCCTCGGCACTATTATTAGGTCCTGAGATAGAGTGGTCTGCCTTTTCTTTAGCGCTCCCTGCTGGTCAGTGCGCGCAAACATTATCGCATTATTATGTGAACGTACAGTAATGATGTTTGACAAGTTATTTGTGTGTTCTTTTGCAGTGTTTCCTGGCGCAAGGTACACCAAATTTAGGTCCCAGCTGGGACGGTGGGGATTCACCAGGGGGAGTATGTAGCCATGCATAATAATGGACTGCAGACATCTTCCCTGTTGGCAGTAAGCCCTGGTAAGTACAGGCCTGCCAGCAGTAGTTATGGAGGTTTTCCCTCACACCCTGGTGAGGTGCCCTGTGTATGGATGGGAGTGGCTACATGCTCTGAGTCCCTGTAGAGTGACATCAGAGATGTGCCTGCCCCCTGAGGTATAAAGGGCACAACAATGTCAGTTAGTTGTTGTTGAAAAGCAGTGATTGCAGTTGTTGCACCAGGAGTGCAATAAAGTTTCGTGACCCTAGTGCTGTAACTAGTGGCACGAATATTCTAATCAAGCCTGTCTAGGCCACACTGTGTCCAGGGTCCTGGCACAGGGGTGATCTCCCTAAAGGGAGAGGGGATTCCACTCCAATTGAGGAGGGCAGTACTCGGCAAAGGGACAGCACGGAGGAATGTGCGGCTGAAGCTGAGAGCTGCATGGGGCAGTCTACTGTATGTAATCAGATCATCAATAAAGATGCCCTTGTTAAAGAAACCCCCACTGTGTGAGTGTGAGATTACTCAGCAGTGGCAGTCACCACCGAGAAGGAGTTCCTCACCAGGACCATCTCCCTGCGGAAGCATAGATCCTGATGAGGTGGAGGCACTGCACATGATGTAAGCGAGAGACTCAGGAGTCCTGTTACTTGCAGGTGCACCTTCACGTAATGGGGACCGGTTAGACCACACGGGCCAATGTGAGATTGGGGGGGTCAGACAAGGGTGTCCACCCGTTACATATAAATAAACACTCGTTCCTTACCTTAGCGGCTATGTGCTATGGTAATGAAGCAGCATTTCTGTATTTTTAATAATATTGTACAGTGAGCAGGGGGTTCCCTGAGCCAGAAATTAATGCTCATGGGACCCCCTGCTCCTGCACAATATTATTACAAATAAAGAAATGCTGCTTCATTACCATAGCTGATAGCCGCTAAGGCAATGAAGGGATTAACCCACCGTGCCCGCTTTATTGTGTGTAGCGGGGGTGGGTGAAGGGGGTATTTGCAGTTAATACCGCTACGGTCATGAAGGGGTTAACCCCTCCTGCTACCCCCCCCCCCCCCCCCGCAAGTCCTAAACTCACACCAAGGGCCAAACACCCCCTTCACCCACCCCCGCTACCCACAATAAAAAAAATTCACGCACAGCAGCCCCACAATTAATAAATAAATCTAAATAAATAAATAAATACATGAATAGAAATAAATATATATATATATATATATATATATATATATATATATACAGTATATATACAATAAAAATCCCTATACCTATATATACTGTATATATATACTGTATATATACGACTATTAAGGTTATGGTGGGTAAAAAAAGTGACTAAAACCCTCCACAGTAAAGCATAAAGCAACTGTAAATATTCCTGTATATTCATTTGCATGTCTTAGACAGGTCTGCAACCCTGTCTTTCACCATTATCACCCAGCAAACAGCACTTCCACTGCAGCAAGGGATTCTGGGAAATGACATGCAAATGAACACACAGTGCCACTTTTTATCTCATGCTCACATTACATGAGCAACCCTTAGTCAATGCATGCTGCTTTAAACACAGCTTTTAAGCAAGGACTTGGGAGATGCAAAGTCAGTTAACCCACTCACATACATGTTTCAACCTTGATGGGTATCATCAGTGTGAGGTTGGCTTGCTGACATTTGCTCAAATGAGATAAGAGTAGATAATCACCACGACTATTAAGGTTATGGTGGGTAAAAAAAGTGACTAAAACCCTCCACAGTAAAGCATAAAGCAACTGTAAATATTCCTGTATATTCATTTGCATGTCTTAGACAGGTCTGCAACCCTGTATTTCACCATTATCACCCAGCAAACAGCACTTCCACTGCAGCAAGGGATTCTGGGAAATGACATGCAAATGAGCACACAGTGCCACTTTTTATCTCATGCTCACATTACATGAGCAACCCTTAGTCAATGCATGCTGCTTTAAACACAGCTTTTAAGCAAGGACTTGGGAGATGCAAAGTCAGTTATCCCACTCACAGACATGTTTCAACCTTGATGGTAATATATACGTTATATATATATATACTGTATATATACAGTATATACACACACACGATGAACCAATATACAAATAAATGTACTGTAGAAGGGTTATCAAAACCATACTGTCCTACAAATAACACTTATCCATACAGACACACTACATTACAATGAATTTCCTTTAATTATCCTAACTGATCTTACAATCTAAATCATCAAATGACAAAGAAAAACCTCACATTCCAATCAATACATTGCATTTACATTGTATTTATGATGCATAAAATCTATGCACCATATACATTCTGCAAATGAATGTGAACAATATCATTGCAAGCAAAATACAGATAACTCCAAACAAGTCAACTATTTTAAGCAATCAAGTAAACAAAAATCAATATATAAGTACCAACCAGAATACAAACTTAAAACCAACGCTAACCCTTTAAAGCCCCCTCCCCCCTAATGTTTCTGTTAAATCTCTCTGCCTTGAGTGTAATCTGTTTAAAGCCCCCTCCCCCCTAATGTTTCTGTTAAATCTCTCTGGCTTGAGTGTAATCTGTTTAAAGCCCCCTCCCCCCTAATGTTTCTGTTAAATCTCTCTGCCTGTGTTGCTGTGAGTGCAGTTTATGTAAATGTGGGGAGAGGGGGGGGGGGGACCCGATGTGCATATTGTGAGGTCTAACCACCCTCACCCGCTACCCACATAGCGTTACCCCCCCTACCCTGGCCATGGCCCCTCCGCTTCTGCAAAACAGACACAAAAATTAAAACATCCAAAGTAATGTCCCCTAACCCCTTAATCACCATAGCGGTTATTAACCGCTACAGTCATTAAGGGGTTAACCCACCCTCACCCACCACTCGGGATGCCTACATACCCTCCCACACTAACTCCCCCCCCCCGTGAGGCCTAACCACCCTCACCCAGTACCCACAAGGGAGGCCTACCCACATACCGTTGGGGAAACACCTCCCCCCACCCCCAGTACCCACAATAAAAACAACACAGTGACCCACAATAAATAGGAAGAGGGCCAGGAAGTGAGCAGAGGAAAGGGTCAGCAAGAGAGAGAAAGAGGGACAGATAGTGAACAGAGTAGAGGATCAGCAAGAGAGAGAAAGAGGGACAGAAAGTGAACAGAGGAGAGGATCAGCAAGAGAGAGAAAGAGGGACAGGAAGTGAGCAGAAGAAAAGATCAGCGAGAGAGAGAAAGAGGGACAGAAAGTGAACAGAGTAGAGGATCAGCAAGAGAGAGAAAGAGGGACAGAAAGTGAACAGAAGAGAGGATCAGCAAGAGAGAGGAAGAGGGACAGGAAGTGAGCAGAAGAAAAGATCAGCGAGAGAGAAAGAGGGACAGAAAGTGATCAGAGGAAAGGATCAGCAAGAGACAGAAAGAGGGACAGGAAGTGAGCAGAGGAGAGGATTAGCAAGAGAGAGGAAGAGGGACAGGAAGTGAGCAGAGGAAAGGGTCAGCAAGAGAGAGAAAGTGGGACAGAAAGTGAACAGAGTGGAGGATCAGCAAGAGAGAGAAAGGGACAGAAAGTGAAAAGAAGAGAGGATCAGCAAGAGAGAGGAAGAGGGACAGAAAGTGAACAGAAGAGAGGATCAGCAAGCGAGAGGAAGAGGGACAGGAAGTGAGTCAAGGAGAGGATCAGCAAACAGGTTCTGGAGGCCTGCTGGTGGGTCCCGCCAGCACCATGGCCTCCAGGTGTTCTCCTTGGGTCACCGTGGGCCACAATTGGGTCCCCACGGTAGGCCCAAGGATGTCTGGGAGCCCCGGGTCAGACCCACAGGTGTCTGCGGAGCCTCGGGTGGTTCCCACGGGGGTCTGGGGAACTCACGGGTGCTCACTACGGGTCGGCGGTGCCCCCACAGAAGTGGGACCACACATCATCACCCCGCACCTACGGGTCGGCAGTGCCCCCACAGAAGTGGGACCACACAGCTTCATCCCCGCAGACTACGGGTCGGCGGTGCCCCCACAGAAGTGGGACCACACAGCTTCATCCCCGCATGTGTCACCCGTGGAACCACCAGCCTGGTACCCGTGGGATACCCGAGGAAACCACAGGTGGTTCAGCTCCGGAGACCCCCTGCACATCTACACTATGAATAAAAATGTATTTTAAATGTATTTATTTATATTCATGTATTTATTTATTTATTTATTTAGATTTATTTATTTATTGTGCTGCTGCTGTGTGTGATTTTTTTTTTTTTGGTAGTGGGTAGTGGGTGTGGGTGTGGTTATTTACATGGGATCCCCCTCCCCACATTTACATACAGTACACTGCACGCACAGAAACACAGGCAGGGAGATTTAACCGACACAATAGGGGGAGGGGGGCTTACACAGATTAGTCAAAGCAGGGAAGCTTAGCAGACATAATAGGGGGAGGGTGTTTTACATAGATTACAGTCAAGGCAGGGAAGTTTAACACACACAATAGGGGGAGGAGGTTTTATATAGATTAGTCAAGGCAGGGAAGTTTAACACACACAATAGGGGGAGGGGGTTTTACACAGATTACAGTCAAGGCAGGGAGGTTTAACACACACATTAAAAATATGTATTTAATGTATTTATTGTTTATTCTGCCTTAACCCTTCATTGCCTTAGCGGCTATCAGCTATTGCTATGGTAATGAAGCAGCATTAGGGCTTGCGGGGGGGTAGTGGGAGGGGTTAACCCCTTCATGACCGTAGCGGTATTAACTGCTACGGCTGTGAAGGGATTAAGTGCACCCGCAACCCCCCGCAAGTCCTAAACTCACACCAAGGGCCAAATACCCCCTTCACCCACCCCCGCTACCCACAATAAAGCGGGCACGGTGGGTTAACCCCTTCATTGCCTTAGCGGCTATCAGCTATGGTAATGAAGCAGCATTTCTGTATTTTTAATAATATTGTGCAGGAGCAGGGGGTCCCCTGAGCATTAATTTCTGGCTCAGGGAACCCCCTGCTCACTGTACAATATTATTAAAATACAGAAATGCTGCTTCGTTACCATAGCACATAGCCGCTAAGGTAAGGAACGAGTTTTTATTTATATACTGTATGTGTTTTATTTATATTGTACATGTGCAGAGGGTCTCCGGAGCAGAAACATTTTTGTTTTAGGTCCGGGGACCCCCTGCTCCCCGAAATACAGGCCCCTTTAGGGGGTGCCGTTATCCCTCTGCTTTGTTTACATGCCGCGGTCACGTGATCGGGACCTTTAAATGCAGAGGGATACCGGCACCCCCTAAAGGGGGCTGTATCTCGGGGAGCAGGGGGTCCCTGGACCTGAAACCAACGCGGTTCAGCTCCGGAGACCCTCTGCACATGTACACTATGAATAAAAATGTATTTTAAATAATTTTTAATGTGCCGATGTTTGCGCAGAGAGAGCAGCGGTTCTCTCTCTGCTGCAAACACATCTCGCCAGGGGATGGCCTATAGTATCATTGATGTGCATATACAGTACTGTATGTGTATGTTAGGGGTTATAGGGGTTGTTGTTATACAGTATATACTGTATATACAGTATATACTGCATTACAATTCATGAATTTCTCGGCTTCAAAGACAACAGCTCGTAAACGCCCCCATGAGTTTTTACACGGCATTGCAGTATTGCAGCCAGCGGGAATAAAATGCTTAAATCACGGGCGCGATATAATGCTTTATACCGCGGGAGAAAACGATACAAAACCGCACATCACCGGGATACTCCGAAATTTGCGGAGCTAGCCAAGTAAGAATAAAGTTGGTCGGTAGTGTACATCTCTCCCACACCATTCCTTTGAACATGTGTCTGGTTTCAATCACATTCCTGCTTGACAGAAGATGATTACTACGCATGCGCCTGTTACTTCGCCCACCACTGCTTGCTTGCTTGAGTGAGTGACCAAAAAAAATGTTAAAATTTTTTTATTGTAATTTTTTTTTTCTCCACAAGCCTGTAAAAACTATCTTACTGTATTACGATATTCAATCTGTGCTGTAGCTTTTGACTGCGACCCTGTGCGTTTCACTGCACATGGTTGATTTGTGTGCTTTTTACGTACTGTATTTGGGGGTGTATTATTATGATGAACTGCCTTTTGAAATTAAAGTATGTCTTTAGCTTTGAACTTCATGCAGCTGTACCCTGTAGCCCCCTCCCCCACGAACGCTAGCTCAAGGATTTGAAATTCCACGGAGTCGTTAATTTTCTGAATCTTGCCATTGTGTTCTTAATCAATCCGTCCATAGCCGAGCTACAAAGCCTCACTGCGCCTGCGTGTAATCCTTTTTGAGATGGGAGCTACTGTAGCTGTTTACTGCGCATGAGTCACCCAACCCCACCCTCTCCACAGAGTCGTTAATTTTCTGAATCTTGCCATTGTAATCTTAAGCCGTCCATGGCCGAGCTACAAAGCCTCACTGCGCCTGCGTCGAATCCTCTTTGAGATGGGAGCTAGCTGATTACTGCACATGATTCACCCCACCCCCCCACCCCCACCCCAACCCTTTGAGGCTTTGTTTACGGTAATGCTTTGGAAAATCCTTCTCGATTTTGAAATGTAAATCTGATTTGCACAGCATTGTGAGAATTGAGAGTTAAAAAAACCATTAACTGACTCATGTTGTTTTGTCATTCATTCTTTTTCATTGCAGTACTATAGGGGGGGGTGGGTATTGTCAATGATTATGATTAGCAGGAATGTAAATAAATATTTATTTTATTTTATCAGGAACCAAAAAATACAAATATAAAAATAATCATGAATAATACATAATGCAGTCTTTTTTAAGTTCTTATGGCAGATTGAAATTGGATAAACATTAAAAAAACATTTGCAAAACATGGATAAACATGAGTAATGCACATTTATAAGAATATTATTTAATAATATATACTGTAATGTATAATATATATATATATACACAGTATATATAGTAATATAATTTTTTTCGTCTTTATCTTGTTCCTTATTCTGTGTACAGTACAGTTGTTCATTGAGAGAGGAGAGGTTTTGTGTACATCATTACTGCTGTTTATATACTGTACATTATACTGTACAAACATATTAGACTGGACACAACACATTTTTGCAACCTCTTCCTTCGGTCTCAAGGCCAATTTACAATAGCACACTATGGTATCTTTTTTACACAAAACACCTGCAAGTCGACACATTACTGAAGCGCATGCGCATTACAATTCATGAATATCTGCCATCTGGCGGACACGCGAAGAATTGCAACCTATTAAATCCGAACCATTCTCAATAAACGCATCAACCGCGCGTCAACCGCGCATGACCCATGGCTCAGAACGCAAAATGAATGCGGCACGCTCCCGGTGAAGTGCATCGCATTCCAGGAAAAAGCCAGGGAAAAAACGGTGATGTGTTAGAATAAAATGAGCCGCAGCAGTACCAACGCAGACATCTCAGCTCTCCTGACCCTCACAGGTATGCCGCACCACAACAGCTAGTAGCCGCAACACGTATCTCCTAGAGGGTGGGGGTACATGTGCTACACATGTTTGACCAGACTTGTGGGTTCTATTTTGATTGAACCTCAAATCTGTGATGTTTCTTGCAGATTCACACTCTACTCCTCTCTCACGTTCAAAACATTTAAAAAACCTGTCGATTTGTCCTCCGCAATATTACAAAGATACGCCCTTTCCTCTTTTGTTCGACTGCTAAAACTCTGACTCAGGCCCTCATTCTCTCCTGTCTCAATTACTGAAACCTCCTGCTGTCCAGCCTCCTTCTCTTTCACCTGTCTCCCCTACAATCTGTCCTAAACGCTGCTCCCAGAATCACTTTACTCTTTCCTAAATCTGTCTCAGCGTCTCCCCTGCTCAAATCACTCTCCTGGCTTCCTATCAAATCCCGCATCTCACACTCAATTCTCCAACTTACTTTTAAAGCTTTATATTGTTCTGCTCCTCCTAACATCACAGCCCTAATGTCTCGCTATGCTCCATCCCGACTCTTGCGTTCTAATCAAGGATGTCTTCTCTCTACCCCTTTGTATCTAAAGCCCTCTCCCGCCTTAAACCTGACTGCCCAACACCTCTGTGTCACGCTGTGCAGCCCATAGACCAGGCCAGTCCCCTGTACTGAGGTGGGATGTTGAATATACACACCGACAGCAGAGGGAGCGGGTACGGGATGTGGTTGTAGCGTGGCCAGGCCTGGGTTAAGATTTAGAATAGTCGTTGTACTTGCCGAGTACAGGAGTATAGAGAGTTCCGTAGTTTAAATCCATTTCCGTGTCCAAGGGTCTGAGAGGTAAGAATCGTGATGGGTAAGCTGAAGTCGGGAGCCAGAGGGGTATGTCAGACAAGCCGGTTCAAATCTGTAGGAGAAAAGACAAACAGGAGCACGACACAGTATCCAGGCTACACAGGAAGCAAGGAGCTATGCAGAGCAAGGAAGTGAAGTCACAGCCGGATATTTAAAGCGACAGTGACCAATCCGGACGAGGGGCATGGCGGAGGCGTGTCGAGGAGCTGCTCGTGAGTGGCTGAGAGACCAGGAAATAGTAGAGCCCAGCTGAGGGTCTGTAACACCAGTGCCAGAATCCAAGATGGCGACGGCAGAGTTCAAGGTATGCACTGGGCGGCGGCATGGGTAGCGACGGGGGGCAGGGGCAGCAGCCGCTGCAGTACTGGTAGTGGGTAAGGAGGGGTCACGCCGCAAAGGACGTGGCCCCCGATTCCTTACAGTACCCCCCCCTTCAGGATCGACCTCAGGACGATCCATCCAAGGCTTCTGCGGAAATTTCTTGTGGAAGTGGTCCAAGAGAACTGGAGCATGGATGTCTTCCTTGGGTACCCAAGAGCGTTCCTCTGGGCCATAACCCTTCCAGTGAACAAGGAATTGTATCTTTCCTCTGGATACACGAGAATCCATGATTGTCTGGATTTCAAATTCAGGTTGTCCTTGGATCGTGACTGGTTTGGGTTTATGGGTCTTAGCAGGGAACCGTTTGCTCTGGACGAATGGCTTGAGCAGGGAAACGTGGAATACATTTGGAATCCTCATGGAAGACGGAAGTTGCAGACGAAATGCCACAGGATTAATTTGTTCCTGGATCAGAAAAGGCCCTAAGAATCGAGGTGCTAATTTCGGGGTCGGAGACTTCAACTTGATATTCTTAGACGAAAGCCAAACTCGGTCCCCTGGCTTGTAATTAGGGGCCTGTTGAATTTCTGAGCGGCGCTAAGAAGCGCGGACTGAATCTTGATCCATGACTTCTGAAGAGTAGTTACCCGTTCATCAGCCGCCGGCACTCCTATCGGAATGTTTGAGATTGGCAGTCGACTTGGGTGGAAACCATAATTCACGAAGAACGGGGTTTCATGCGTGGATTCATTACGAAGTGAATTGGTTGCAAATTCTGCCCAAGGTAGCAGGTCAACCCAATTATCCTGGGAATCGGAAATAAAACACCGCAGGTATTGTTCCAGTGTTTGATTTAGTCTTTCTGTTTGCCCATTAGTCTGGGGGTGATAGCCTGACGAGAAGGATAGCGCCATGCCAAGCCTCTTGGAGAAAGCCCGCCAAAATTTTGATATAAATTGCATGCCTCGGTCCGAGACTATGGAAGTAGGTATCCCATGGATGCGAAACACCTCCTTGGTGAAGATATCAGCTAGGGTGGGCGAGGAGGGAAGTCCTTTGAGTGGAACAAAGTGGGCCTGTTTTGAAAAACGGTCAACGATGACCAAAATGGTATTCATCCCTCTGGAAGGGGGTAGATCCACAATGAAATCCATTGAAATATGTGACCATGGACGTTCAGGTACTGGCAAGGGCATGAGCAAGCCTGAGGGTCTTTGATGAAGAGTCTTGTTTTGTGCGCATACTGGACAAGCACTAGTAAATTCATGAACCATCTTTGCCATATTAGGCCACCAAAAAGTACATTTGATAAGATCCAAAGTTCTTTTGAAGCCGGGATGGCCGGCTGAACGGACAGAGTGACCCCATTCTAATATCTTTTGATGAAACCTGGGTGCGGCATAAAGAGTTCCTTCCGGTACCTCTAGACCACTCGGAATTTGTGTTTGAGCTTCAACGATCTTTTCGAGAATGTCAAATGAGTTGGCGGAAATTATAAACTTAGAGGGTACAATAGTTTCAGGGGTCTCTTCGGATCTTTCCTCCGGAGAAAATTGTCGGGACAAGGCATCAGCTTTTGTGTTCTTAGAACCAGGAATATAAGACAGAGTATAATTAAATCTTGAGAAGAATAGTGCCCAGCGAGCTTGACGAGACCCCAGACGACGTGCATTTTCGATATACAGAAGATTTTTATGGTCGGTCAATATAGAGATAGGTTCGCGGGAACCTTCCAGGAGATGTCTCCATTCCTGTAAGGCCATCTTGATAGCCAAGAGCTCTCTATTGCCAACATCATAGTTCTTTTCAGCGGGCGAAAACTTCTTTGAAAAAAAACCGCATGGATGAAGCTTATCTTGAGGGAAGAATCTCTGGGACAGGATGGCGCCTGCACCACAATCAGATGCATCAACTTCTAAAGTAAAAGGAAGACTAACATCGGGATGTCGCAGGATGGGTGCCGAGACGAAAGCTTGTTTCAGGGTTTCGAAGGACGAGACGGCCTGCAGAGGCCATACAGACGGGTCAGCTCCCTTCTTGGTAAGGGCCGTAATAGGAGCCACAGTGGTGGAAAAATTTCGGATGAATTTCCTATAGTAATTGGAGAAGCCCAAAAAACGCTGGATGGCTTTGAGAGAGTTGGGCTGAGGCCAATCCAAAACAGCCTTAAGTTTTTCAGGGTCCATTGAAAATCCTTTATCAGAAATTATATAGCCTAAGAAGGCAGTAGAGGTTTGATGAAAAAGACATTTCTCGAGCTTAGCGTAGAGATTATTGACACGAAGGCGAGCGAGAACGAGCCTGGTATGCTGGACATGATCTTGAAGATTTTTAGAAAAAATTAGGATATCGTCCAGATAGACAATTACGAAAGAGTTGAGAACATCACGGAATACATTATTCATGAAATCCTGAAAAACAGCAGGAGCATTACATAAACCGAAGGGCATTACAAGATATTCGTAGTGGCCGCTTCTGGTATTGAAGGCAGTCTTCCATTCATCGCCTTCTCGGATGTGAACAAGATTGTAAGCTCCTCGGAGGTCTAGCTTGGAAAAAAATTTTGCCCCTTGAAGCCTATCAAAAAGTTCGGAGATCAGCGGAAGGGGGTATCGATTCTTGACTGTGATGAGATTGAGCCCTCGGTAATCAATGCATGGTCTCAGGGATCCATCTTTCTTTTTGACAAAAAAGAAACCGGCACCAGCGGGGGACGAAGAATTACGAATGAATCCTTTTTCAAGGTTTTCTTTGATGTATGCTGCCATGGCTTCAGTTTCAGGGAGAGACAAGGGGTAGGACTTACTGTACATTTCGGAAGAACAGCGCCTGGAACCAGATTAATGGGGCAATCATAAGGTCTGTGAGGAGGTAGAACCTCCGATTGCGTCTTGCTAAACACGTCGATGAAATCCGCATATGCTTCAGGAAGAGCGGAAACATTCGCCAGGGGCGTTTCCACTCCCGCGAGGACTGTGGTAGGAGAAATGACCGGCAATGGTGAGGCATCTGACTCTGGCTCCCACTGAATTGTCTTGCCATCCCTCCAATCAATGCGTGGGTTGTGCTGCTGTAGCCAGGGTAATCCTAGGATAACTGGAACGGCAGGAGAGTGCATCACGTCAAAGGATATGATTTCGGTATGAGTACCGGCAGAAAGGGTGAGAGGAAGAGTCTCTAACGTGATGAAGGCAGGTTGCAAAGGACGACCATCAATAGCCTCGAGGCCAATCGGCGATTTCTTAGCGATGAGTGGAATCTTGTTAAGAGTAGCAAAATCTTGATCCACAAAGTTACCACCGGATCCTGAATCAAGAAAAGCGGCTGTGGTTACGTGAAAATTCGGACCTTTAAGCGAGACTGGAAGCATAATTCTCTTAGGGAGTTCCTCTTCAGAGATAGGGTGAGAAGATATTGACCCCAAAATGAGTCCCTCTTGCCCCATTGGTCGTGTTTGTTCTTTGGGCCTTAAAGGACAAAAACGTACCGTATGTTCAGGAGATCCACAGTAGTAGCAAAGGCCCTCATTCCGGCGACGAGCCCTTTCGGCAGTCCGGTCATGGGTTCTATCGGCAGTCCTGTCGGTATTACGGAACTCTTGACTGGCAATCTGCATGGGTTCCACAGTGTCTAGAACAGGATGAATAGCTGGGACGGATCTGGGAAGAATAGGGTCAGAAGAGAAAATTCTGGGACGCTGGCGTTCATGACGGCGCTGTTGAAGGCGCTGATCCACTCGTATGCATATTGCGATCAATTCCTCCAATCCCTGGGGCCTGGGCTGAACTGCAAGTTCATCCTTTATAGAGTCGGACAAACCTTGCCAAAACACAGCAATAAGGGCTTCATGGTTCCAATGCGTCTCCGCCGCGACAGTCCGGAATTCCAATGCATATTTGGCTACGGACCTACGACCTTGAGACAATTGAACAAGAGAAGCAGCAGCAGTATCTCTGCGGGCGGGAATATCAAATACCTGCTGGAATTCTTGGCGAAAGAGCTGGTAATCCTGGGTGGTTTCCGCACGCAACTCCCAGATGGGAGAGGCCCATGCCAAGGCGTCCCCTGTTAAAAGAGAGTAAACATAGGCTACCTTGGTGCGTCCGGTGGGGAACAGGCTGGGAGAAATCTCAAACTGTATTTCACATTGATTCAAAAACCCACGACAGGCTAGAGGGTCACCCGCATATGCTTTAGGCGTAGGAATCCGGAGTTCTGATGGCCGGTCGCCACCCTGCGCGGCTGGGGCCGGAATAGGCTGTAGTGAAAGCTGGGAAAGCTGCATTACCAGGCTTGTGATCTGATTTCCCAAAGTATCAATGCATTGCGCAAGTCCCCTGATAAGTTGGCCCACCTCAGTCAGGTCTGTTTCTGTTGGGCTCTGCATAATGTCACGCTGTGCAGCCCATAGACCAGGCCAGTCCCCTGTACTGAGGTGGGATGTTGAATATACACACCGACAGCAGAGGGAGCGGGTCCGGGATGTGGTTGTAGCGTGGCCAGGCCTGGGTTAAGATTTAGAATAGTCGTTGTACTTGCCGAGTACAGGAGTATAGAGAGTTCCGTAGTTTAAATCCGTTTCCGTGTCCAAGGGTCTGAGAGGTAAGAATCGTGATGGGTAAGCTGAAGTCGGGAGCCAGAGGGGTATGTCAGACAAGCCGGTTCAAATCTGTAGGAGAAAAGACAAACAGGAGCACGACACAGTATCCAGGCTACACAGGAAGCAAGGAGCTATGCAGAGCAAGGAAGTGAAGTCACAGCCGGATATTTAAAGCGACAGTGACCAATCCGGACGAGGGGCATGGCGGAGGCGTGTCGAGGAGCTGCTCGTGAGTGGCTGAGAGACCAGGAAATAGTAGAGCCCAGCTGAGGGTCTGTAACACCAGTGCCAGAATCCAAGATGGCGACGGCAGAGTTCAAGGTATGCACTGGGCGGCGGCATGGGTAGCGACGGGGGGCAGGGGCAGCAGCCGCTGCAGTACTGGTAGTGGGTAAGGAGGGGTCACGCCGCAAAGGACGTGGCCCCCGATTCCTTACACTCTGGAATGCCCTTCCCCCCAATACCCGACTAGCACCCTCTCTATCCACCTTTAAGACCCACCTTGAGACACACTTGCTTAAAGAAGCTTATGAGTAGCACTGTGGATAATACTAGACACATGATACATAAAGCTTGGCCTCATGTAGACGCACTTACCAGAATTCCCTCCTACTGTCTCTGTACGTTATGACGTGAATATCCCGGTTCCAGTTAATCATACTCCTGCCAAGTGTGCAATCTTTCTGGGGGGAGAGGAGTAGTTCTTCTGCAGGAGATTGCCTTCATACATCTGGAGCCTGCAGCAGATGGAGGTGCTGTACTGTCAGAGATAGAGTCCAGTGATGCACCCCAAAAGCCTGTCCAGACGTCTCCAACACCACCGGCGGACCACTCAGCATCCTGTGAGCCAACAGGTAGCCAGCACTACACACCATGTAATGGCAGAATCTCCCAGAGGGTGGGGAAACAGCGTTACACCTATATTCATTACACTACTCACTCCTTGCTAGCACCACCACCGGTTACTTATGTGTTGGGGTTTCTTCATTATACATTGGCACTATCACCCTCCTGAGTGTTCGAGCAGGGTACACATCACCCCCCAGGGGGACCCCCCACTTTCATTCATTTTTCCCATCTAGCCCCATTGACTTGTCCATTTTAAGTTTTAAACGTTATATGAGGACTTTCTCCTCTATAAATTGATTGGTGTCCACCTCCTTTCCATTTATTTTCATGTTTCCTAGCTGTGGTCCCTCCCCGTTACCTTCAGCTGTAAAGACTGAGCAAAAAAAATAGGTTGGTCTGCTCTACCTTGTGTCTCTCAACATGACTGTTTTCTTCTGCTTTCTCTTTCTTACTATTCTTCTTTTTGTTTTTTACTTTCACATATCCCCCTTCTTTACTATGTGGGCTTCTTTCTTTTCTGCTTGGGCCTTTGCACATCTGATTATTTGGTTATCCTCCTTTGGCCTAGCCTAGTATATCTGCCTTCCTTTGAATCTGCCTATACTGTATTTGCAAAAAGGTGTCTTTTACTTTTTACAATACCTGCCACCTCTTTCACATCACATTTACTTTGCTTATGTTTTAACTAGCCTGTCTGACACAAAAGTCTATTGCTTTTAGTATTGCATGTTTTAGTTATTCCCATTGCTCCTGCCCGCCACTGAAATACCTCCACCCTGTCAAATAATTCCTAAAATAATTTCCCATTTCTGAAAAGTCAACCCTCATAAAATCTATAACCTTAGGTTTTGTGTGCTATATCTCCATCTTTATACTAAACCACACTGATTGATGATCACTGGAACTCAAGTTCTCACCCACCATTACATCGTATACTGTACTCGATCTCCACTTGTAAGTATTAAATCCATGATTGCGTCCTTGCTATTAGGCTTCTTCTCCAATAGCCTTAGAGCTGCCCTTTTATTCAATAAAAACGTAAACCCTATTTTTTACTGTGCTGCGGAATATTTTGGCGTTAAACAAATAAATATTAATAATAATTTTAAAATACTTTGTGGAAACTACCAGCATTTGCTGGAAACTGGAAGAATGACATAATTCTGCAATTGTTATCTTGCAACAATGTATATATTTTAAAACACAATATATATCTGCAGATTATACCCACATTATTGCCACTACGCAAGGGTGCAGATCAAGTTATCAATTTATTGCACAAAGATGACCATAGGCTCTACACTGCAGAATGGTGTATTTTATCTTCTGCACAAAAACAGTCACCTAAAAAAATAAATGTTTTATTGATGACCACAGGCAGTGCAGCAAGTTACATCTTTTGTAAAAAAATGTGTTGTAAAGTCCTCAAACAAAGCGCATTCATACACGTGCATGTGGCATTCAGCTATTGTAAGTGCATGTACAGTATCTTGCTGTATTTCTGCTTTGTCTATTTTCTCTCTGTCTATTTTTCTGCTTCTTGATTTGATATGCATTTCATTCGGGTGTTCATCAGGGTCCAGGTCAGGATACATGATACAATCCTGGTATTTTGATTTCTTTCTCAAAACACTTTGGGATTTGCAAGTCCTTTATTTCCTAATGGAGAATACGTCTACACCGGCATCTTATCGCTTTTAAGACATGCAGGGTATTTTACTGGATTTAAAATGTGTACGTTGTCCCCCAATGATCGTGTGAGAAATAAGCAATTCATTTTAATGCATTAATTCCTAAATTAATATAAAAAGTAACTAGGCACGTGCTGGTACTGGTCCTCTACACTCACAATTTGCTATTTCAATAATTTCATACTGTGTACAATTTCATACCCGTCCCTAAGATTGGTAGCTTTAGGCAGAATTGAATTTATAATTTAATTAGTACATGGAGACCTGTGTTTTGCTATACGTATAGATGTTATCTCATGCAGAGCTTAGTTAGTAAGAGAGAAAAATTGAACTGTTCTTCCACATAAACTGAGTGATTTGACATTTCTTGTTATTGTAATAAACAGTACTCTGTATAGCTATTAATATATTAATAATCACATACATTTTTTTAAAATAAAAGTCACAGCTAAATAGACACATTTACAGTATATCTGATGGGTCCCCTGTGTGTTTTAAAGTTTTTACAACCTGAACACTACCGGCAGTACTATATTTTTACTACAAATAAAATGTACTTGGCATTTTATAACATACAGTATTCGCTTATCAGATCCACACATGCACTTCTGTTAGACTGCAAGTTTTTGGAATATTGCTTCAGTCTTTCTGATACAATAAATGTACCTATTTGGATAATCAAAATACACTTTTATTTTTTTACTATTGTTTCAGCCTAAAAAGGTTAACATTGGGAAATATCTTTGGAGCTAAAGATGGGGGGCGGGGGGGCTGTACTGATTAAGTTTGAGATTTTATTCAATATGTATTTGTTTATATAAATACAAATTAATACAAGAATGTCCCTGGGTGCCTGATTTTCTATTAAATAGAGGAATTTATGGTTATTTTTATGTAACCTTCACCTGAGATATCCAGGTATTTACAAGTTCTTACCTCCCTTGTCACAGCCTTTTCTTGACACCCACGGCTGTCGGGGATGTCCTAGGTTACTTAAGTTGCAGCATATCTGGTTGCTGCCTCTACTTACAGTATGGGCCTTATTCAGAAAGCCTCGATAAGGCCCTTATCGAGCACTTATCGACCAAAATGGCTACTGGTATTCAGATAGCCTCGATAAGTGCTCGATAACGGCCTGTATCGACGTAAATTTTTTATCTCTGTTAGAAATTCGCTGACTGAGCAGCGATCGGGCCCTTATCGACCATTTTCGGAGGGTTGATAAACTCCCGCTATTCAGAGACCCGCGAGTCGGGTGTCGCGGCCCATCGCAGCCCATCGCAGGCTTAAAAAACGATTTTCTCCCCAAATCCACTTCCCCACAAAATTGTTGGACAATTGGTGGGGAAATGCCTCGATGAGCTGCGATGGGTCGGGACTTAGAAGAAATCAGGCCCCTTTCCTGCCTCGGATTGATGCCGGGGGTCTCCGGAGCTGATAGCCATTAATAACAGCTCCGGACCCCCCCGGCATGCATCCGAGGCAGGAAACATGAATGTACAGCAACTGCATTACCTTAGCGGCTAACCGCTAAGGCAATGAAGGGGTTAAACACCCGTGCCAGGCTTACTGTAATAAACATACAGTACAATACAATACAGTGGCTATCGGGGGTGGGTGAAGGGGGAATTTGGCCCTTAGTGGCTGTTTAGGCATTGCGGGAGGGTTGCAGGGGGATTTAACCCCTTCATTACCTTAGCGGTTAATACCGCTAAGGTAATAAAGGGGTTAACCCAACCGCTACCCCCCCGCAAGGTCTAAACACCCATCCTTAGGGCTTATACCCCCTTCAATCACCCGTGAGGCCTAAGCACCCACCCCAGACTGACTATACCCACCCTATACCCATTGAGTAGTATAGTGGTACATCATACCCATATAATAATAATATGGGCATGATAAGCCTCTATAGCACTCAATGGGCACCCTAATAAAAATACAGTAATACACAAGACACACAGTAATAAAACCTAACTATACTCCCAAAAAACACACTTCACTAAATAAAATCAGTAGCCAGCTAATCCAATCAATAGAAGCAATTACAACATCAACAATGAATTAATTAAACCATTACCCAATCAAACCAATTAATCCCTAAAGCAACTCAAAATGAATAGTAACACTAACCAATGTAAACAATGAATTAATCCTACATTAATTAATGTAACCATTAAAAGACAAATAAATACATTAAAACTATCTCTGAAGTATCCATAAAACACATTAGCTAACATAATATAACTTTAAGTACAAGCGAACACCAATCGCAAACCTTTTAATACATTAACCATAAACAAACAATCACATCCACATCAATAACAAGCGAGAAATGCCCCCCAAATATTGGCATAATAATGTATTAATCTGTACCCGAAAGAGGTACAGATTAATATATTATCAGTCAATGTGCCTCCCCCAAAAAATCAAAAAACACACCCAAAAAATAGACCTGTAAAAAGAAACATTTACAAACATAGAATATCTTACTTACCATTAGAAGCGGTGGCCCTCCGACTCCCGGGGAACAGGAAGCTCACGTACCTTGAAGGCCTCCAACAGCATCCGATGCCATCATCCATCAGGATCCGGCTCAGGTACCCAAACTTCTTTTTTCTTTCTTTAATCACCGTCTTCTATCTTCATCTGTAACCATATCTTGTTGTTCTTTATCTTCTTTCTTCATCTGTCAATCCATAAAACCCCATGTTAAATCCCAGCCGATGCTGTCTCGTCGGCTTCTTGGGCTCAAATGAGGCGTCACGGCCTTAAATATGGCTTGTGACGTCACATTTACCCTCACAATGGTTAACAGCCACCTGATTGGCTGTTAAAACCATGTGCAGACTTAAAAAAATTTTTTTTGCTGTGACGTCACTTAAAGGGAATGATGCCAGCCAATCAGAATGGCTGTGCTTCATTTACCTTTAACATGACGTCAGTAAATCCAAGATGGCCGCTGTGTCACAAGGTATTTCAGCCAATCAGATCATGGGAACCAATTCCACACGCTGATTGGCTGAAATACCTTGTGACACAGTGGCCATCTTGGATTTACTGACGTCATGTTAAAGGTAAATGAAGCACAGCCATTCTGATTGGCTGGCATCATTCCCTTTAAGTGACGTCACAGCAAAAAAAAAAATTAAGTCTGCACATGGTTTTAACAGCCAATCAGGTGGCTGTTAACCATTGTGAGGGTAAATGTGACGTCACAAGCCATATTTAAGGCCGTGACGCCTCATTTGAGCCCAAGAAGCCGACGACATGGGGTTTTATGGATTGACAGATGAAGAAAGAAGATAAAGAACAACAAGATATGGTTACAGATGAAGATAGAAGACGGTGATTAAAGAAAGAAAAAAGAAGTTTGGGGTACCTGAGCCGGATCCTGATGGATGATGGCATCGGATGCTGTTGGAGGCCTTCAAGGTACGTGAGCTTCCTGTTACCCCGGGAGTCGGAGGGCCACCGCTTCTAATGGTAAGTAAGATATTCTATGTTTGTAAATGTCTCTTTTTACAGGTCTATTTTTTGGGTGTGTTTTTTGATTTTTTGGGGGAGGCACATTGACTGATAATATATTAATCTGTACCTCTTTCGGGTACAGATTAATACATTATTATGCCAATATTTGGGGGGCATTTCTCGCTTGTTATTGATGTGGATGTGATTGTTTGTTTATGGTTAATGTATTAAAAGGTTTGCGATTGGTGTTCGCTTGTACTTAAAGTTATATTATGTTAGCTAATGTGTTTTATGGATACTTCAGAGATAGTTTTAATGTATTTATTTGTCTTTTAATGGTTACATTAATTAATGTAGGATTAATTCATTGTTTACATTGGTTAGTGTTACTATTCATTTTGAGTTGCTTTAGGGATTAATTGGTTTGATTGGGTAATGGTTTAATTAATTCATTGTTGATGTTGTAATTGCTTCTATTGATTGGATTAGCTGGCTACTGATTTTATTTAGTGAAGTGTGTTTTTTGGGAGTATAGTTAGGTTTTATTACTGTGTGTCTTGTGTATTACTGTATTTTTATTAGGGTGCCCATTGAGTGCTATAGAGGCTTATCATGCCCATATTATTATTATATGGGTATGATGTACCACTATACTACTCAATGGGTATAGGGTGGGTATAGTCAGTCTGGGGTGGGTGCTTAGGCCTCACGGGTCAGGGTGGGTAGGTGATTAAGGGGTTAGGGACTATTAGAATGTATTTTTTTTTTCAATATATGCTTTCTGGCAACGGAGGACAGAGGGACCTGCTGTTGTGGTAAGTATAACTGTATTTATTTATTTTATTTATGTATGCGACTGCAGTGTTTAATAATGGGCAAATAATATATTATCCATATCTGGATAATAGTTCATTTGCCCATTACTGTACTGTATGGATTTGGGCAGGGGGGGGGGGGGGGGGGGGGGGGGGCGTGTATTGATGTGTTTTTACATATTTATTTAAATATCCATTTCTTTAATAGTGTAGAGGTGCAGGGGGTCTCCGGAGTTGAACCATGTTGGTTTTGTGTCCGGGGACCCCCTGCTTCCCGAGATACAGGCCCCATTATGGGGTACCGGTATCCCTCTGCATTGAAATGTCCCGCGTCACGTGACCGGGACATTTCCTTGCATAGGAGATACCGGCACCCCATAAAGAGGCCTGTATCTCGGGAGGCAGGGGGTCCCCGGACACAAAACCAACATGGTTCAACTCCGGAGACCCCCTGCACCTCTACACTATTAAAGGAATATATATTTAAATAAATAAATTTCGGCCGACATTTCCGCTGGGAGAGACGGCTCTCTCAGAGCAGCTCTCTCTGCAGCAGAAATGAATCGCTGGTTTTTGCCTTTTCAGAGGCTCGATGCTCTCGCTGGCAGCAACTCGCCAGGTTTGGGCATTCTGCTATCACAGGTATTCGAGCCTTTCTGAATACCGTGATAGCAACGCCCAAAAAACATTCATTTTAAAATCCCTGGCGAATTTTTTTATGAATGTTCTCTGAATAAGGCCCTATGAGTGGAATCTATTTAAGATCTCTAATAGAGATGAGCAAACGTTTTGCAAAAGTTTGAATCCGCTGTGAAAATTGTTTTTTTCTTCGCAGATTCCATGACAGAGAGAGATAGAATATGCTAATTTAAGTAATGTAATCATATTGAGCTTTCCCAGATATCTCATGTATGCTCCTCTCTTGCTCTCTCCCTCTCTTTCTTTGTGGTGCTCATTATCTCACTAATATGAATAGCCCCAAAGAAGGCAATGCAAAAACACTATGCTAATTTGCTGCACTTCATAATTAGAAAATCACGCTTCGCACGTAGCCCCTACTGTTTCTTCCAACATTGCTGCTGACTAAGGGACCTTATATTCCTTGGATTTGGCCCCCCTCTTCCAACCTGCCATTACTCTGCACTACTCATGAAATCTTTAGTAAAATCCCTGTCTCTCTTCAACTTTAATAAGAAGGAGACACCTACTAAAAATGATGCAATCATTGAGATGGACCCTCCCAAATCCCGTTTCTTTAACAGAAACCTTAACATTTAATCCCTTGTTGCCTCTATAATTCCTCCCTCAGACCTTTGCTCTTCCAAGTTTGTACTTAACCAGGCCCACCATCTTTCCCAAGCCCTGGTGTATATGATCATGTACACGGTGCTACCGAAGCCCTCACCAGCTCAATCACTCCCAAACTGCTTCCTGCCAAAGCTTCTATGGTTCTGTGGCATGGTTCTCCCATCGTAGCCCCTCCCTAAACCAACTTCAGGAAAGCCACAAGCTGAAATCTGTAAAGGGCATCCACTACCTTGTTAACCAATCCTGGGACATGCTTAGACTTGAACCTGATATTATGATTAAGTAAATTTAGGACAAGAAACCTCAGTAACCAGTCGACCACCAGAGATGAGACTGATAGCCCGTTCAAGGCCGCCACCACACCCATGTTGTTCATCTGGAAGATGACCTTCCTGTTGGCTAGTTCCATTCCCCATAGCTCCACCACCACCACCAGCGAAAAGAGCTCTAAGAATGTTTACGTCCCCATAAACTTCTGCTGCCCACACTCCGCAGGCTACTGCTAGTGCACCATCAGCCCTGAAAAATTGCCACAAACCGCACGGATCCAGCCACATCCATAAATAGCTCTATATGCCCGCTCTACACCACTCCTTGCAAAACCAGCGTATGCCCATTGTACCACCCTATGAAAGGTGTCCCACACTTGCAGGTCCCCCTTCACTTGCTTTGAAGCCCTGATAAAGGGGTGCTACAATTTTCCCCCCACCATCATAAATGCCAGTCTACTCCCAAAGACCCTTCCCATCTGCCGGATCCTGGTTGCAAAATTGATAAGGCCCATCAGGGACTGGAACCAACTCAGTGTGATTTTCTTAAGCCCCATAAACTCCCTTACCAATGTCTTCCATTTCACCAGCTTCCTGGCCGGTGAGATGGTACTCCATCCACTCTGATGCATACTGCTGTGCCCTCTGTATTGTCCTTCGCCAAAGGAACCCCGAAATGTGCCATGAGTTCCTGAAATTCCCCCAGTAACCTCCCGCACACATCAGACCCATCCATTCCTATGAATAGCAAGTTGCCAACTCTGGCTACAGATGGTAGACAAAAAATAGGTGCGCTCAATTCTCTAGGTGAGGTGTAGTGAATTAGCTATTTAGGGTAGAATACTAGAAACATACTAGTACCACTAAAGAATAAAAACAATAATGCGCATGATAAATAAACACAACAAAACTTCCCTTGTGATTGAGGGTATGCTGCGGATCAATAAGATGGCTCGGACATCACAATCTAGAGATATGAAAAAGAAAAGCATAGTGCAGTATTCAAAATATTTAGTGGTAACAAAAGGGAAGGGGGTGATAATGAACACGTACAAAAAATCAGCAGTTTAAAAGCATTGATGTATAAAAACCATGAGCCAGGACATTGGGGTAGGTCTTCACTTTAGCGTCCAGCTTCGTATGGATGATGGTAGGCTTTGTAGTTTGTAGAACGTCAATCCCACCCACTGGAATGTTAATGAGCCAAGAGGACACAAATAACTTTTTGTTCAAAGCAGCAATAGATTCAATCTCCACCACCCCAGTGTACGTCTGCGTTGCCCCAAAGACGGGCAGCCTTTGGCACAGCCGAAAAGCAGCCAAAGGTTTTGAGTTGTTTGCTGCCGTTCACTGATGTTGGTGATGTTAAAGTGATGTTAAAGCTGTTCTATTTCAATCTGAAACTCACAAGCCCTTAATCCCCTGTACCCAATTTTCCAACTCTATCTGTCCATGAAAACGTGAGGTAATCTGTCCATGAAAACGAGAAGTAACTCTCAATGTATAACTTCCTGGTAAAACATTTTTATAAATAAACTAGCTGATATACCCGGCGTTGCCCGTGAGTTAAATTTCCCGCTCCCTCCTCTCCCCCTATTTCTGTGCTCCCCCTCTTTCTCCGTTCCCCTCCCCCCCAGAGGGAGGGACAGTGAACAGGAGAGGGGGGATGACAGTGGACAGGAGGGGGGTGGGGAGAGTGGACAGGAGGGGGGTTGGGGACAGTGGACAGGATGGGGGGTGGGTACATTGGACAGGAGGGGTGGGTACAGAGGACAGGAGAGGGGGTGGGTACAGTGGACAGGAGGGGAGGTGGGTACAGTGGACAGGAGGGGGGTGAGTACGGTGGACAGGAGGGGGGTGGGAACAGTGGACAGGAGGGGGAGACAGTGTACAGGAGGGGGGGGACAGGGTGTCACACACACACACACAGTGTGTCACACACACACACAGTGTGTCACACACACACACAGTGTCACACACACACACAAACAGTAAGAGACACACACACACACACTTACAAACAGTGAGACACACACACACAGACAGTGTCACACACAGAAACAGTGAGAGACAAAGACACACACACACACACACACAGACACACGCATACACACAGTGGCACACACAAAGAGGTCTCAGTCCCGTGCAGCGCTCAGCAGCGGCTTTCTTGGGCGCAGGCCCCCCCACACCCCCCCGCAGTCCCGTGCGGCGCCTTTCTCAGGCGCAGGCCCCGCCCCCCAGCAGTCCCGTGCGGCGCCTTTCTCGGGCACTGTACCACCCACCCTCCTCCGCCGCCATCCGCAACGTACACCGGCAGAAGCCGAAAGTGCGGTGGGGACAGCGGCCATGCAGTGGGAGCAGAGCTGGGCAGAGGAACCAAAGGCGGGCCCGATCTGCTCCATACTGGCCGACCCTCACTGAGAAGCGGCCGTGTGAAAGAGGAGGCCGAAGGGGGTGAGCGGGACAGAAGGGAGTGGCAGAGCCTGGTGGTGCGGGTGATGGGGGGAGCCGGCAGGGAGGTAAGCTGGGGGGGTTAGGGTGGGCAGGTGAGCTGGGTGAAGAGGACAGTGGCCGGGTGCTTGTGCATGTGTGTGTGTGTGTGTGGCAGTGTGCTTGTGCGTGTGTGTGTGGCAGTTGGGTGAGGAGGAGAAGAGAGTGGCAGTTAGGTGACGTCAGAGCCATAGAGCCACGCAGGCCAATGAGAGGCGTGCGGGGCGGGGCAGGGATACTGAGCAATCTGATTGGCCACATCTACAACCCCACAAACTTCAGATTTATATATTAAGATAAAATATCCAATCCGTGTGGATTTCTACCAGAATCCACCCTTTTGTCCAATCCACATGGATTTTCCTGGAAATCCACACAAAATGTCAATCCGCGAGTTTACCCAAGCAAATCCACCCCTTTACTTTATTTGCGCAAATTTTGAACTCTCCCACCCTCCTGTTCAATCCACGTCATCCTATCGCCAATTTGTTCTTCTGCACAATTCGTGCAATTTTAACCCTGGAATCCACTGCCCTGTGAGGATTCTGCCCTCCCTGTGAAATTCGCGCAGACTATGAATAAATTCCCCAAAATGCACCTTCAAATTAAATCCGTGTTGGTACTCCTGACCCTAATCCGCTGATTCCGCGGAAAAATCCACACCCCGGCAGAATCCATCACCCACCAGCGGATCATCGAAATGACAATCCGCCCATGGATTCTGGAATCCTCAACTGGCCCATACTGTGAATTCTGCCCAAACGTGCAAACCTTTCTAAACCAAACCAGACAAAAACCGCGGACTCAAAAACTGCCCGATCTGTGACAGATCAGAAAATTAGCCAAAAATTAGAATTTCCCCTTTTACTACCTTTCACCGTCTACCTCTGCTGCTGTATCTCTGCCAGGCAATCCCTCCAGCCAAAATCCCTGGCTCACCACTGAGCACATGAGTCATCAGCAGATCAGGACTGTGCCACCATGCTTCCACCTGAAGCTCTCTCTGCCACTGACCATGACCACCATCTTCCTCCGTAGCGTGTGTAGCCCTCTTTCCTACACTCTAGAGTGACTACTGGTAATGTACACACCTTTTGGCTCAAGGAGATCTGGGCCTCCGCTAGCTGGGAGCCTGTGGTAATAGTTATAGTACTGGCAGCGCCTCCACTTACCCAGGATCCCCAATGAGTAAGATTCCCCTGGGCAGGAACAATAGCAACACACATCAGATTGTAACTGTTTACTACTAAGTATTAATAGAACCTTATCTTATAGGCAAAGCAATAAAACACATATAGCACACGATGAATCCTTAACCACTACTAGCAATATAACAATATAACACCTGTGGCTCGGCCACTCTCATCAAGAGAAATGTCACTGTGCCCCCACACCGTGTCCATATAACTAAGGATATGTATAGATGCTCAGTCCTTTGGTCACTCCACCTAGTGTCCCCAAAGAGTGTTCCCTAAGGCGGGATCAGCACCTGTTGACCGGTGTTGGTGCACTTAGTAAATACCTTCTGATCACTGGGGTGACCAGCAACAACTTCACAAAGGATCCGCCGATCCAGCGCAGTCTCTCACGATTAGTGGATGATGCACAGCAGCCTGGGCCTAAACGACTGTCACCAACCACAGCTCTGCAACACTGTGTCACTATCTGTCTATGCAGTAAGGGGGCATGTGTCGCTACCAATATATGGCGTCCCAGCAGCACCACAAGCTATGGTGACTCAGGGAATACACTGGGGCCTGAGGGGGAATCTGCTTACGCAGGTGGGTCACTGACCCCCTGCACACACATTACCTCTCCCCTTGCTCCTCCGGTGTCCCCTGACTAGCGTGGTCTCTCCCCCACACTTCCCTTTCCTGCCTCTCGCAATTCCTGCATTCTAATTTGCTCCCTGGCGTCAGGTGACTTCGCTGAGGCTCCTGGGGATTGTAGTTTACTTGCTGAGCCTCTCTTGATTGGCCGCCAGTTCGCGCGCTTTGCACTGCGCATGCGCAAACTCTCTCTGCTCTGACAGTCACTCCTGACTATTGCACAACAACATGGCGGCGCCCTGTGATGCCGGGCCGCTGCGGAACCTTCCATACACTTCCTCCAGGTACATGCTGCAGTGAAGGTAGAAGCAAACTGAGACATCCCTACATTCTTCCCCTCGCAGAATCCAACGGCCCCGCTTGGGAACGTAACCATACATATTACACATAAAAACTGTATACCTGTGAGATACCCCTTATCCAGTATACTCTACATGAGGTTATACATTTCACTGAACATGCCAATCACAGATCTCACTTTATGGCGAGCCCACTGCTGAGCCTCATAATGGGGTGCCCCAAAATGATCGTATGCCATCCTCATTGGAGGTTGACCAGTTCTTTGGCTTCTGCGAAGGTGCTCTTCTGTTACTCCCTCTGGAGAGTAACAAGTCTCACTTGGCAAGTCAAATTCTGCCCTTGAGGGGGTCAAAGTGTCTATACAGTCTTTTTGGGGCACAAAGCATGGGCTCTGTGGATCTAACGGCTGGCTCATTGGAGTCAGCGTGTCTGTCGGTGGACCAAGGGGCCCTTTACCAGTAGCTCCTTCGGGAGATGCCCCCGTGGTCGGAAGGCCCCTTTGAGAGGTTCCTTCCATAGGATCCTCAGAAGTGGCATTTACTACAGTCTCTGGGCCATCCTCTGTACTATCAGAGTCACCATTGAGTGAAACAGTGGGCCCTTCCAATTCGTTATCCCCTACTTGAGGTATAGGGAGGAGATGGTTTCTATGCCATACCTTTACCCGGCTGTCGGAGTCTTTGATGCGGTATAACGGGAGGCCAGGCATCTGTGATTCTACTTCATACACACCCTCTCTCCAACTGTCGGCCAGTTTGTGCTTTCCAGGAATACCCAAATTGCGAAGGAGAACCGCATCCCCTGGGCGGATTTCTTTATGTCGCACTTTGTAATCATAACGCCTTTTATTACTTGCATTTAATTGCGCCGCTGCCTTCTTGGCCAGTTTGTATGCCTGCTGTAAGCTGTCTTGTAATCTCTGCACATATCGAAAGTGCGTCCTATTGGATACCCCATCGGTAGATATCCGCAGTCGCACATCCACTGGCAGCCGAGCTTCCCGTCCAAACATTAGGAAGTACAGCGTATAACCTGTAGACTCATGTTGAGTACAGTTGTAAGCATATACTAACGTCTCTACGTGCTTACTCCATTCCGTCTTCTGTGGGCCCTTCAGGGTGCCCAACATGTCGAGTAGAGTTCGATTGAAACGTTCGGGCATAGCATCCCCTTCCGGATGGTACGGAGTCGTTCGTGACTTGGTGATGTTCAGCAACTTCAGCAGTTCTCGAATGAGGTTACTCTCGAAGTCCCTGCCTTGGTCAGAGTGCAATCTATTCGGCAGTCCATAATGAATGAAGTATTTCTCCCACAGCACTTTAGCCACTGTCACCGCCCGTTGGTCCTTGGTAGGAAAAGCTTGAGCATATCTTGTATAGTGGTCTGTAATCACCAGTACATTCCCGATACCCCGGGTGTCGGGCTTGATGCACAAGAAATCCATACACACCAAATCCATGGGACATGAGCTTTTCAGATGGGCCATGGGGGCCGACCCGGGTGGGGAGTGTCTTCCTCTGTATACAACGAGTGCACTGCCTATAATGTATCTCTACAGATTCTCTCCTTTTGGGCCAATAGAATCGATCACGAAGTAGCCCGAATGTTTTGTCAATGCCAAGATGACCATGATCGTCATGTAATGCCCGGAGTACCACGTTTTGTAGAATATTGGGCAGGAATAACTGCCGCCGGTCGGGATGATTGTGATACGGTATGACCAGATACAATAGACAGTTGTCCAGTTCAAATTTTCCAAGCTCCTTCATTAATAGGGCCACCAGTTCTCTGGGAGCTCGTCTAAGTAGGGAGGGGTTCTCTTGTTGCAAGGCTTGACGAACTAGTTCAACCACTGGATCTTGAATCTGATATTGCACCAATTCCTTCCAGGCAATAAAACTTATCTTCAGTGATATTCATCCCAGCTGGATGTCGGTACGCCCTAGGAACTACTCTGGACTGACACCCTAGTGAATCTGCTATTCTTAACTCCGAGAACGCTACTCGATCGTCAACCAAGGCAGCTAAAGAACACAGCGCACGTATACCCGGCGCCGGGATTTCTTCCCACACTTCCTCGTCGGTGGTAGGGTGGAGCCCTGGTCTTCTAGATAAAGCATCTGCCCCTATGTTGGTAGGCCCGGGATTGTACTTGAGATTGAATCGATAGTTTGCCAGTGCTGCTAGCCAACAGTGGCCTGTCGCATCCAGTTTAGCAGAAGTATTGATGTATGTCATCGGGTTATTATCCATCCTAACCTCAAACTGCACGCCATACATGTAGTCATGTAACTTATCCACGATAGCCCACTTGAGGGCTAGGAACTCCAATTTGTGGACTGGGTAGTTCTTTTCGCTTGGGGTCAAGCTTCGACTAGCATACGCTACCGGGCGGAGTCCAGTGTCATGTTTCTGATGCAACACTGCCCCCAAGCCGTTAAAGCTTGCATCCACATGCAGGACGTATTCTCGGTCAGGATCTGCATACGCCAACACCGGGGCTTGGGTTAAATTGGTCTTCAAGGCTAGGAATGCCTGTTCGCATGCAGGGGTCCACTTGTCCCCAAATAGTGCTTGAGCTGAGGTGGCTTTCCTCCCTGTGTCTTCAGGGTATATTTTTAGAAGATTGTTAAGGACTTTGGCCTTACTCGAGTAGCCCTCCACGAATCTTCGGTAGTACCCGCAGAACCCCAGAAATTACCTCAATTCCTGGACGTTATCGGGTCTCGGCCAATTCACCACAGCCTCTATCTTCCCAGGATCCGTAGATATCCCTTCTGCAGATACAATATGGCCCACATAAGTCATGGACGTGCGGCAGAACCGGCATTTGTCCATGGACAGCTTAAGTCCCTCGTTGCTGAGTCGATCCAGCACCTTCAACAGCCATTCCTCATGCTCCTCCAGTGTCTTCTCGAACACTATGATGTCGTCCAGGTACACCAGGCATTCCCGAGGATTCATATCCCCAATGGTCTTTTCCATCAGACGCTGGAACGTGGCTGGCGCCCCGCATATCTCTTGGGGCATACGCGTGAACTGATAGAATCCTAAAGGGCAGATGAAAGCTGTTTTCTCTTGATCGTCCGAATCCATGGGCACCTCGTAATACCCAGACCTCAAGTCCAGCACGCTGAACCACCTATTCCCAGATAGCGCATTCAAGAGGTCCTCAATTCGCGGAAGGGTATACTGATCAGGTACAGTACGATTGTTCAGGGTCCTATAGTCCACGCATAGGCATACGGTACCATTCTTCTTGCGCACTACTACAATAGGTGAGGCATATGGGCTGCGTGATCCTTGAACGATACCGGCCTCCTCCATTTCGTTTAACAGCCTCCTCACATCTTCCACATCTCGGGGTGCGATGCGTCGAGACTGCTCGCGGAACAGCATCGTGTCGCTCAGTCGGATGTTATGACGGCACTGCGACTGCACCCCACAACCATATCGCTTGTAGAAAACACTTCCCGTCAGGTTTCCAGCTTGGTCTGCAGTCTTCTCTTCCAATCCTCTGGCAGAGGCGAATCTCCGAAATTAAACGCCATCTTCGGGGTCGCCGCATGAACGTATGCCGCCGGGTGTTTACCTTCTGCCTTTCCCTCAGGGGTCACCGGATAGATTCGGCCCAGCAGCTGCCTGTGATCAATGGCCATGAGGTAAAGGGAAAGGTTTCTCACGTATACCCGAGTTCGGTGCGGAATTTTACCCGTCCACTTCTTTACCGAGGCCAACACCTTGTAGCCGAGCCGCTGGTCATCAAGTACGGTACTTTCCAAAGAGAATAGTTGATCCTCCGGACATCTCACAGGGTAGTGACACGCTGCAGTCATCATTCTTCCTTCTCCTGGAGGAATTTCTGTCAGTCCATGCTCCACATTATACAGCATCCCATGCTCTTCTTCGGCAGCAATCTGGCCGCAGGCCTCTTGTAACACTGGGCACGCCACTAGAGCCAACAACGGTAGCTCACCCGCTTCCTGCAAGTACATGCGGATCACGGCTTGTACAATGTCCGTATTGGTCCCCATGATTATAGGGGCACTGGGATGGTCCTGAGGTTCCGGGCACACTAGCACTTCCACTTCCATGGGGTGATGCTTCCCGGTATTCAGCTTGGGAATGTCCAGGTGCACTCGCACCACTCCATCAATAGGGTAGTCTTCATGACTTAGCCCTCTCAACCTCAGGGAGTTTGCGGACAGTAGCGGCAGCCGATGCAGATGCTGATCGTAGAAGGGTCGATACACTATGGTTACTTGGGACCCAGTATCCTGTAGGGCTGATGCATAGATACCTTCAATGACAACCTTGACGATGGCCGCCGGCCCAATGAGGCTACTCACTGGAGATGGGTCAGGAAATTCACTGGCTTGAGGAGTACACAGCATGGACTTGGCCGGTCGGGTCACCGTTCTGCGTTTGCCAGTGCATTGCAACGAGATATGACCCATCCTGCCGCAGCCGTAGCACTGGATGATACTTCTGAAGGGACTACTCTGGAAGGCTGGGGAAGATCGTTCCGAGGTGTGACTTCCACGGGCAGCCTCGGATACCTCGTGCTCTTCTTTGTCTGGGATCCCGCCCCCAGCTTTTGCCTCTGATTTCTTGGCTTCCTTGGAGGACACCCCCGTCTTTTTGGCCGCAGTCAAGTCTTGCCCCAGCAATACAATTTTGTGTGCCTGCACTCGGTCCATCAGGTCATCAAACGACAGGGCTTGTCCCGGCACCAGGCACCCGCTGACTCTAACGGACACGGGATGTAGCGGAAGGAGTCCCCTCAGCAGTTGCGTGGTTCGCAGTATATCTGCATCCACTTTTTGTACTACTTTCCTTCTTACCAGGTTCCAGAGGTCCAAGTGTAGACGCCTAAGAAAATCAGACACCATTTCCCCCTCTTTCTGGGTCAGGGCATGGAACTTGGCCATCAGTGCAAACGCATCCACCAGAATCCCATAGGCTTTGGTGAGGGTGTGAATGATGCCATGCGTGTCTGCATCAGGGTGGTCATGCCGGTAACAATGCACCATGTGGGAAGCTGGTGGTCGCAGGCATTCGATTATGCGCTGCTTCCGTACGGCATCAGTGCAGGACCATTCAGGGAGTACCTGTTCAGCATGATCCAACCATTCTTCAAAGCCGACTTCTCCCAGGGGGATGAGCTTGTCTCCAGAAAAAACCTTTAGCTTCCGGTACTGATGCGACTGGGTGGATTGATGTATGGCCTCTGCAAGCACAGGCATTATAAGGCATGATATTCCCGGCAGGGCATATGCATCAAGTCTAGACATACTGCTTCTACTTAGCGAGGGACGAATGGTGGAAGGGGTGAAAGATACGCCTAGGCCCATGGTGGCGGGCCACCGAGGGTTCAGACTGCTCTCGGGGGTACTGAAGGGATTGTCCGTTGCGGTGCTGGACGGGCCAGGGTACTCTTTCTGTGGTGTGGACGCAGCCAAGGGTTCAGCTACACCCACCTGTACTAGCGAGCAATGGATGCCCAGAGCTTCAGGCAGGATTAGTATAGAGGGGATGGCTTCTGGGCATATGTCCCATTCTGTAGCGAATAGTACTTTACTCAAGGTGTGCTCCCTGTCATAATTGTGATCTACCACTCGGGCCGTGGCCAGGAACGGAAGTTTCCTTACTTGATCAGCCACAGTGCACAAGGAGGTGGCGGCCGGGACATTTCCAATGGCAATGGCGCAGGCCAGTGGGACCTGGTGTCGTTGGGCCCACTTATGCACCTCGGTCTGCGAGGGCACAAACATGGTGAAAATAGAGACACAATTGAGAAAAAAAAATATAGGGCACCCCAGGTCTGAGATCTCAGCAGCGCCTCCAAATGTAGCCCTCTTTCCTACGCTCTAGAGTGACTACTGGTACTGTACACACCTGTTGGCTCAAGGAGATCTTGGCCTCCGCTAGCTGGGAGCCTGAGGTAATAGTTATAGTAAAGGCAGCGCCTCCACTTATCCAGGATCCCCAATGAGTAAGATTCCCCTGGGCAAGAACAATAGCAACACACATCAGATTGTAACTGTTTACTACTAAGTATTAATAGAACCTTATCTTATAGGCAAAGCAATAACACACATATAGCACACGATGAATCCTTAACCACTACTAGCAATATAACAATATAACACCTGTGGCTCAGCCACTCTCATCAAGAGAAATGTCACTGTCCCCTAACCGCATGCCCCCACACCGTGTCCATATAACTAAGGATATGTATATATGCTCAGTCCTTTGGTCACTCCACCTAGTGTCCCCAAAGAGTGTTCCCTAAGGCGGGATCAGCGCCTGTTGACCGGTGTTGGTGCACTTAGTTAATACCTTCCGATCACTGGAGTGACCGGCAACAACTTCACAAAGGATCCGCCGATCCAACGCAGTCTCTCACAAGTAGTGGATGATGCACAGCAGCCTGGGCCTAAACGACTGTCACCAACCGCAGCTCAGCAACACTATGTCCCTATCTGTCTATGCAGTAAGGGGGCATGTGTCGCTACCAATATAGGGCGTCCCTGCAGCACCACAAGCTATGGTGACTCAGGGAATACACTGGGGCCTGAGGGGGAATCTGCCTACACAGGTGGGTCACTGGATTGTAGTTTACTTGCTGAGCCTCTCTTGATTGGCCGCCTGTTCGCGCTTTGCACTGCGCATGCGCGAACTCTCTCTGCTCTGACAGTCACTCCTGACTATTGCGCAACAACATGGCGGCGCCCTGTGATGCCGGGCCGCTGCGGAACCTTCCATACACTTCCTCCAGGTACATGCTGCAGTGAAGGTAGAAGCAAACTGAGACATCCCTACATGTGCAACCATCACTCAGGATCAGGATATCAGGAATTAGGAACCGGGAAAATCAGACTTCTCTCCAGTAGATCTATCCCAAACGGTGCAATTTCTATGCAAAGAGGATTTTTAAAGACTGTGTTGTATATTTGTAAATAATTAGCTGCATCAAAATGCATGCTGTTTGTAAGCAATTTAGCATTGATAATATTGGAATTTAATGAATTAGCTCCAAAAAAGTACAATGTCCTGTACAATATTGTAGTTTACTTTGCACGGGTGAACGAGCAGTGCTACCCTCACACAAGAGGATCTGCATAATCCATATATCACGAAGGCACTCCCGTGGTCTCAATACAAAAAAGCTATTTATTCGTTAAAAATGGTCAACGTTTCAATCCAATCTAGGATGTCAAGTACATCAATTGAAATGTTAATATACAGTTTTTATGATGTGAGGATGTTATAAAATAAGAATGTCAAAAACATATTTAAACGCTCGTTCCATATAAATCATGCAGGTGTATGCTTTGTATACACTTTAAAATATACCTTGTCTTTTTGTTTCTGAAAATAAGTATATTTGGCTAATACATTTCAGATGTACAAAATGGAAAATAGAAAATAGCAGTCCTTTGAAAGTCCTTCTTGGACATAGATCACAGCAGAAAAGATAAACGGTTGCAATATTTTGGGTATTGAAAAAATGCTTTTTGCTGCTGTTACTAAGATTGGATATACAGTATATAACTTGGCGTTCCTCTGGCTTAGTCACCTGAGGGCTTACATTTTGCTTGTTGTGTGGCATTGCTTGCTCTGCTAGGATCCTGTCAAAAAGATTAATGAGAGCAAGTATCGCTGAGTTTAAAAATCATCTATTGTCACGAAATGTGTTCTCCACATGGCGGAACAACTTTCCGGACATCTGTTTATAATACAGCCGATTGAGTGTTACATCAAAAAAAAGCCCTTATATTTCCCAACCCCTTAGTAACCTCTTACCCACCTGATGTTCTTTTGTGTCCTATGAAAAAAAAAGAAAGGTTAAAAAAAAAAAAATGGCAAAAGAAATGTCACTTTTCTTCTGGTTCAAACCCTTTTAACTCCTATTATAAAGAGAATAGTATTTGAATGGAAAGAATTAGTCCTTACCTTTAATGTTAGATAGCAAAAAGAATATGTTCCTAACACAAGACATCATACATACAGGCCCATATTTAATAAGCACCGATCTGCAACAAGACAGATTCTGGTGTTTGAAGACACATTACAGTCAATTGAAGTCGATATAACTTATTTTCTTACGTTCAGGTGCATATTAAGATCAATTATCACATACAATAATGTGTTTTCTGTTTTATTCTGTTTCCTGTACTGTTAATTATATATATTTTTTACTTCCCCTAATATATTGGTAACAGAAGTTAATGTGACATCAGGCAGATCTAGTCTAGCAAAGAAAAAGGAAAACATGGACATTTTAATAAATACCAAAATAAAATTGCAACATGTAACTTCCCTCCCTCGTTGCTCTTATAACCACTTTCCAAATTGATTATTGTTGCATGCAAAGGAAAGTTGATGGATATCATCATGATAGAAATATACAGTAAAAAGGGACATGAAGTCAAATTAACTCTATTAGTGTCACGGGCATAGCCTAATTCGGACCACCTAATACAGTATATATAACCATATATATTCCTATGTTCACCTGCAAGAAATTATTCATTATTATTCATTATTTTTGTTATCTTATTTGTTGAAATACAGTGATAGGATATAAGAAGATTTGTAGTATCTGTAGTGCCGAAGAGTATTCTAAAACAAATCTGGGGCAATCACCAACAAGACCCAGGTACATGCTGGGTACATGCTGCAACATTTCAGTGACATTTCTGCAGACAGAATAATGGCCCATCGGATTAACAGCGGGGGTCCCTGGCAGTCCCATTCAAACTGAATGGGACTGCCAGGGACCCCTGCTGTGTTAATCCGATGGGCCATTAATCTGTCTGCAAAAATGTCACTGAAATGTTTGCAGCATATACCCAGCATGTACCTGGGTCATGTTGGTGATAGCCCCAGATTTTCCAAGGCAAGTTTAAAGCAAGTTTTAGAATACTCGTCAGCGCACCTGTACTGGATTCCTATAATCGTATGTTATCTTTTATATAATAAATAAATATTGTTATTATTTACAAATCTTAAAGCTTTTCTTATTGTGTTTACAATACTTACATTATAAGTGTAGATACATTCCACATATATAACACAGAGAATAGTGCTTTTAATTCAGTGTCAGAATATAACTATATTCCTCTGGAAATTATCTGGGTCGGAAAGTAACTATCCTGTCACATTAGTAATACTATAATGCCATAATCCCCTTTTGACAACCTTGATGTGATGACTCTCCTGTATTCATATCTGTGGCTTGCTTTCTCTAATTGCTATTAAATCCAAACAAATTCCAAGTTAAAGATATGTATATGTAAATAATATTGGAATTATATTATGGGCACAATGTAATAATGCTCACTTTTAAATTTTAACAACATAACTCCTGCTCTAAGTATTAAATCTTCTTAAGAGGCTTCCTATTAAATTCAATAGTAACCATTAAATTCCTCATTCTTTTCTAATTAATGTCTTATGTCTTGATGCTGTCTTATCACAATCATTTTCTGCCAAGCACCTTCTTTACCCACCTTGGAAACCACATGAAATCCTATTTGATTAAAAAAAAAGATCCATAGGTTTCAATCATTAATTTCCTGCATTTCCAAACATACTTACCCATCTTGACCAAGCACTATAAAAACACTGTGGGGCCTTTTCAGAAAATTCTGATATTGTCAATGCAAAATCACCCAAAAACTGCATGCAATTTCATGCAATAAAAATCTGGCTTTTCCAAAGTTTTCATTAAGAATTATCTATGCATAATAATTGCAAAGTGGGAAATACACAAATTGTAAAATGTAAAATATATTTAAATTATTTACATTGGTATATATTTCCTGGTACAGTATATCAGGTGTGTTCACAGGTGTCTTTGATTCCCACGTTGAGTTTAGGTCAATCTAAGGGCATATGTCAAGTGCCCTTTCCTAAATTTGTCTCTTCTTCTTCCCTCCCTGGTGCTGATTCAATAAGCGACTGGTCGCTCTCTCACTTGGCCCTTGGTCCCCAGAAACACTACTGTCACAAGCTGGGTAAAAACACCCTGTGCTCAGTGTTACCTCTTGGGATGTATTGCGGGCCCAACATAATCGGTTCCCTCAGAAGGAAAAAGGCAGATTGATTAATTTAATGACTTAATTGAACAAACTCAGTGGCAGTACATACATAAAAAGATACATACAGCAAAAGAAAGAATGTTAATCAAATAAAAAAAAGGATAGCCATGGATAATCATATGTGGGAAGAGATTCAGGAATGTATTCACACAGAATGCACTACACCAAATAAAGACATAGGGGGCTATGCACTAAGCTCAATGGTTTTGCGTTTTTATTTGACCAAAAAGCAGGTTCGTTAAAAAGTGAGGCCGGGGACGCGATGCACTAAGGCCTTGAGGCCATTTTTTAACGTACCTGTTCAAAATAGCTCAGAACAGCCACAGCGTCCGTGTTCTTTTTTCCCCCCTGCTAGCGTTCTGAACCTTTACGTACGCTAGCTGATAGAAAAAAAAGCTGCATGTAACATTTGCATGGAGATTTGCTATCTCCATGCAAGACTGTTACAGGCGATCGTACACTAAATAAATACATTTTAATAATAGTGTACATGAGCAGGGGGTCTCCCGAGCTGAACCGCATTGGTTTCAGGTCCGAGGACCCCCTACTTCAGGAGTTACAGGCCCCGTTATGGAGTGCCGGTATCACATGGTATGGTAGCCAATCAGAGCGTGGGAAATACATCCCAACTCTGATTGGCTCTAGTACCATGTGACAGGCTTTCAAAGACGTCACATCCGTTCTCCCCCAAGCCTCTGTCACATGGTCTACTAGAGCCAATCAGAGATGGGATGGAGTTCCCACGCTCTGATTGGCTACGGTACCATGTGAGACCGGCCATGTTTCTTTTAGTGACGTCATCTTAAAGGCAATTGAAGCAAAGCCATTTTGATTGGCTGTGCTTTCATTGCCTTTAAATGACGTCATCATTTTTTTATCCATCGGCCAAATCACATGTTTTTCACGGCCCAATTAGGATCGTGTGAAACATTTTACCAAAATGTGACGTCATAGGCCTATAAAAGCCTATGTCGCCTCATTTTGAAGCTAGTCGCCGATGAGGGAACATCTCCCCTCCTAAGAAGAGAAGAAGGGCATGGCCTAAGAAGACGGAAGAAGACGGAAAAAGATGGAAGAAGATGGAAGAAGACCCCAGAAGATCCCAAAGAAGAAAGAAGACACAGACGTGGATTTGTTATGGTTTTTTATTTTATGGCTTACCTGTGGATTGGTTCCTGTGCTTCCGGCTCGCTTGGATTTCGGAGAGTGGACATCTAATGATGAGTAAAGAAAAGAAAAGTTTATTATTTTTACTTTTACAGGTTTTTATAATTTTTCATGCATGTCTTTTATTTTTTCACTCCCATTTAATGCCCGTTAATGTATCTATGTATATAATACATTCACGGACAATGAATGGATGTATTGTATGTGAAATGGATTAATTGACTGATGCTAAATGTATTGATGTTGGTTAGTTTCTAATTGATTTTCAGGATGGCATTGGTGGTTAGGGGACATTGTTCATAGTGTATTTTATTGTTACATATATTTTGCATAGTGTTATATGATGCACTGATTAATTGCATCATGTACACACAATGCAATTGTGTGACATTTCATAGACATTTGTGTAGCTGCATTTTGGTTTTTTTCGATTTGCAATGGCTGCTGTATCTTGGATGTGGCCACACTGCCTTTGGTACTTCCTTTTGCCCTTAGATCGGCACTGAGTCGCTCTGCGCATGCGCGATGACGCGCGCAGCGTCATGACGTCATCAGGTTCCGATTTTTGGCGCGAAACGGCCCACAGGTAAGAGGGTATATAATGGATGTTATCACATTGTGTTTTATCCTTGAAAAAGAACGCTGTGACGTTCGAAACGCGTTGGATGGGTCTTTTGTCACATTAAAGTGCCCTTTTAATCATTTTTTGTCTGGGGTCCTTCCTGCTCCATTTGTGCGGTGCGCTTTTTGGTCTCCTTTTTCCCTGTATTGCATTGAGTAGCTGCACAGCCTGCCCACCTGCCCTACCAGGATGTGAGTATTTGCATATTTTCAGGGGAACCTGCCAATGAGACTGATGGTGAGTGGGTTGCACCACACACCACCTGTCTTCAGGAGGATAGTACCCATTATATTACACAATAGGTACTATATCAATTGTTAGTAGCCTGGTATAGTGGTTTGGCTTATTGTTATTTTTGAGATTATACCTGCATTTGAGCGCTTCAGCTATTTTCCACATTGTGAATAATGTAGTTTGTATTTAGCTAAAGGCTTCTTTATGGTAGGAAGATTAGAATGATGGTGGTTACTTTAAATTAGAATTGTTTTGGCAATGGTTTGGCTTTAGCAATTGAATAGGGAATTGTATAATTGATTTGTATTGTATTTTAATTGTTTGAGGAAATGGATTAATTGATTGATGCTAATTGTATTGATGTTGGTTAGTTTCTAATTGATTTTCAGGATGGCATTGGTGGTTAGGGGACATTGTTCATAGTGTATATTATTGTTACATATATTTTGCATAGTGTTATATGATGCACTGATTAATTGCATCATGTACATACTCAATGCAATTGTGTGACATTTCATAGACATTTGTGTCGCTGCAGTTTTTTTTTTTTTATATTTGCAATGGCTGCTGTATTTATTTTAACATGCAATGTGGTGGTTTTAAGATTAAAAATTCATTTTTTGATTTGTGGATGTTTTATGTGTTTCATAATGGGCAAATAATATATTAGCCATATCTGGATAATAGTTATTTGGCACATTATTGTACTGTAGCTGTTGGGGGGGGGGGGTATATTGGCCCCAAGGGTATGTGGGTAGGCCTCCCTTGTGGGTAGTGGGTGAGGGTGGTTAGGCCTCACGCGGTGGGGGGTTAGAGTTGGAGGGTATGTAGGCCTCCCGAGTGGTGGGTGAGGGTGGGTTAACCCCTTAATGACTGTAGCGGTTAATAACCGCTATGGTGATTAAGGGGTTAGGGGACATTACATTGGCTATTGTAATTGTTGTGCATGTTTTGCAGCACCGTAGGGGCATGGGCAGAATGAAGATGAGAATGAAGACGGCCTTCATCGTGGGTGCCTGTAAAACGTAAGTGTTAAATGTTTTTATTGTATTTATTGTAATTTATATGTATTTAAAATGGCCAAATGCATTATTATCCATATTTGGATAATAGTAATTTTGGCCATTACTGTATAGTATGTGTTAGGGGGTGTATTTAGTTAGAATGTTTGTTTTTTATTTTTGGAGGTGCAACATTGGTACCGCAGGCCCGCTGGTACCCCGGGACGGCCGCGGGGACCCCCGGACTCCCGCAGGGACCCCCGCACTCCTGCGGGGACCCCTGCTTGGTGAGCCAGGGACCCTCGGACCCCCGCGGGGTCAGCCAGGGACACCCACGCGACCCCCGGGCTCCGTCGGGACCCCCGCGGGGTCAGCCGGGGGCACCCGCCGGCCTGCTGTATGGTTTTGCGCTTGCAAAAATAAAAAGCCAGAATTTTGTCTAAGTCCAGATTTCTTTGCGTCTACTCTGACCTGACGTGTTCTAATCAACCCAACTTTCGCGTTAGCTAAGGTTGCGTTGCTTAGTGCATCCCGCTTAAGGTCAGAATTTCACGCAAACAGGGCTGCGATCGAGCAAAGTTGGACTTAAAAAAAAGTCATTTTTAGAGCGCAAAGTGCCTGTTTGCGTTGCTTAGTGCATCGGGTTGAGCCAAAAATCACGATCGAAGAGCACTTTGCGCTCTAAAAGTGACTTAACGGAGCTTTGTGCATAGCCCCCATAGTCCTGAGAGCTCAGACCTATACTGAGCTTGCCTCTGGTCTACTCAGAGATATGATTTTATAATCTTAAGTTCATAGTTATTTGGTCTGGAAGGAGATGGGTCTGAGGTTATCCATCACCTTCCTCACGCTTACGTATGTCTTTTGACACTTTTATGAAATTTCCTCTAATATTTCCCAAAAAGTACACTCACTTAGATAAAGTATAAAATAATTCTATTTATCTGTGATATTATAGAGCAAAAAGGTTACATGACACCAGCTCAAGGTTATAAGTAAATAGGTAAAGTATGTAATGCAATCTCGTAATAGACGATGCATCAGGAATAATACTGTACAATGGAGAAAGCAAGAAAAGAAAAAAGTATCCCAAAATATGCAGTAAAAAACACACAATTTATTGACATAAATTTGTCATTTATAAATTAAACCACATATGACAACATTTAAAAATACAACATTTTATATGACAAATACATTTAAAAGATACACAATATGACTAAACACATCGATTACCTGAATTCATATTACGTACAATAATTCCTGCAGATTTGAAGTATTGTAGTGTCCCAATAATAAAGGGAATGAGGAGATAAAGTACATACATAGAAAAACTATGCTATAATTAATAACTGGTTCACAAACCAAAAAATGGGAACAGTTGTGGTCTTCAAACGAGGCTTCGCAGCAGTGCGCAAAGAAGATTGGAGATATAACATATCAGAAAAGGGGTAGAAATATATATATTTTTAAAAGAAGATAGAAAGCAGAAAAGTAATATACACCAAGATAAATGTTATGGAAGAAAAATAATTTACTGCATTTTTTAGTGCTGTGTTAGTACACAGTGGGGCATATGGGAAAAAGCAGTGCAAAATGCGTACCATATGTATCAAAGCAAAAATACCATTTACATTTTCATGATAAAACCCTTAAAATATGCAGCATTTTAATCAATGGGCACACAAAAGGTTAATTTGAGTTACTGTACAATTTACAACTTAAAAATACATGGTATTATTTTATGGCAGATCAGGCCACAATGACTCTGGACTGGCTTTCTGTGTTTGTCTAGGAGTTAGTGCTCTCGAGTTGATTAAAACCATAGATTCACAACTTTTTTGGACAGTGGAAATAAAACCTATTTTATGTACCTTAAAAGAAATTCCTCAAGTGATCTGGGTAATGCAAGAGGGTGTGGCCCGAAAGTCATGCCACATGTGTGTGCATTTACTTAATATGAGATATTTGGCATACAATACGTTTCTCAAGAAGGTGGATTATATTTTTGAAATAGGTTGTGCCACTGTTTAAATTAAGACCAAAAACGACAGGCTGACATGTCAGATACCTGTTTCTTTCTAGGACTTAGGAATAACCCTGTCAGGACTTATCTCTATACGTGTGGCAAACTCACCCAAATGCGATGAGTTGGGTCACAATATTCTAGCAGTTACGGAGATAGAGTTAGAGCTATAAGGTATATGCTCTAAGGCCTTTTTCATTTAAGAAACTATATTTTCTCCCAAATTATTAAAATGTCATTAGAGATAGATGAGTGGAAGGATAGGACATGCCAGGAGGATGGACTTAGCCTGCTCTGATTACAAAGGTTATGGATAAAAAGCCTGTGTTTGGGATATGACATTAGAATTCAAGAAGAGGTGTGTTTTATGCCAACAAGACATGTGAATTATCATCTTACTCCCTCTTTTTGGGAGTGAACTAATGTTGTGCGTTGGTAACATTTTTAGATTTTTTGTTTTGAGGGTTATTTTATGAAACTGTCTGCATATATTATACTGTATGTTTCTTGTAACCTTCTTTTTTCTGTATCTAAGCACTGTACTACTTTTTAACATTAAATCTAATTAAATTGTGCACTCTTTGAAGAGAGTAACTGCATTTTCGGAAACATTTTCAACGTTTTTTTATGTTAATTACATATTTTTCTTAGTAAACTGGGACCAAAAACCCTGCAAGTACAGATGAAATTGCCGGTTCTGGCCCTCTAGCTTTGCGGATCCCATACGGCATCCTAACCTACTCATATCCCGCGCTGTGGCAATTCTTCCTTTTCACGTGATTTACCTGTAATTTGAAAGAAGGCAGAAAATGAAAATTAGCGTTATCTGTGTAGCCCATAGATACCCCCCCCCCCCCCCCCAACCTCATATCGGGTACCCTAGGGTGTCTCTTGGTCTGGCTAGGTGTCTGAGTGTGGTGCATACCTGCTGGCAACAGAAGGGCCTGAGTGACATGGGGGACAACAGGACAGGTCTCTGGGGTGGATGCCTTCGTTCTCCTCTAATGGTGCAGCACCTCCATCTGTAGTAGGCCCCAGGGATACGGGGTGGAATCCCTACTGCAGAATCCCCTCCCAGGGATGAGATATTCCAGTCTCAAACACTGTCTCTTTAAATAGCAGCAGCTCTTTATTAGTCTCTCTGCAGTAGCAGTCAATGCAGTATATACACAGCCAGTCCGCTGTCCTCCTTCAGGATGTCCCCTGCCTCCACTCTGGGCCTAAGGGCCACCCAGAGTGGGGCCAGCTCTTCCCTCACCCCCTATGCAGGGTGAGAGGTACTTGGTCCACCTAGATCTAGCAGCTATACTCCTCTGGATGCTAACTCACTCAACTACTAACCAGCCAGACTAAATAGAAAGTGACAGCTTCAAGCAGGCCCCGCCCCTATGTCTCTTGATTAGACACAGGGTCAGGTGACCAACCTTCACTGACTCAGGGCAAATGTCTGAAGCAGGAAAAATCCATGATTACTCCTGGCAGACCTGTCCTTACACAGGGATTACTGCCAGGAGGAGAGTAGAAATATAGCCCATAAACTTACCAGGGCTACACTCTCCCTCAGGTGGAATCCAATGGTCCCCACTTGGAGCTAATTTGCTGGTGTCAGGAATTGGCGTTCTCCACGCTCCCCACACAGAGCACTCTCTTCTCACAGGGAGCCCCTGGACACACAACTCAACCCTACCTTACCGGTCTCCGTGGCTTCCCGCCCCTGCCGCCATTCCGGATCACTCCCCTCAGCGATTCATCTGCTCAGCGCCGGGCACGCCCAGGTCCTCCCGCGCGCACACATACCCCCTCCTCTGGCGCGGTCCACGCGCGTACACGCGTTACAAAGCGCGCTCATTCTGCACACTCTTCTTCCTTTCTCCCGGACCTCAGGCTCTGCCCCCGCACGCCGCACGGGCATACTCAGGTTACCAACAAGACTCACCTGGCTTGTTATGCCTGCACCAATCTGCAGCGTCTCCCTGTAGCTCTTCCTGTCCCGCCTTCTGTTCCTGATTGGATCTCCCTGATTTATCTAGCTCCTCTCTGCTCTCAGTTTTGCTCGACATAGTCTCTGTATGGAAGTACTTCTGGATTCTCTTAGTGTTTTCTCAGGTTCTGGCGCGGCTCGTATGACTACCAACCCTGGCTCTCGATCTCGGCACTCCTTGTACAACGCACACTGGTTACCCCTTGAACACGGCTTGGACTACAACCTACCTCCACTCTCCACTCCCTGACCTCGGCAAGGCATTCTTTACTCTATCTCTTCAACTGGTATCGGCAAGTATTGTCTACATTTCTACACCTGGCCTGGCAACACTTTATACCACACTCCGGACACGCTCCCTTTGCTGCGGGTGCGTGTATTACCACTTCCCCCTTCAGCTCAGGGGACGGGTCTGGTCTGCGGGCAGCACCGGCGTAACAGCTGGGCCATCCTGCAGGTGAACAACCTGTGAAAATACAGACAATGAAATTAATACATTGCATCCACAGAACTGTAACACACAGATGGTGACATAAACAGAGGTAAACTCCCAACATGGAGAACCCATACTAATAATAATGATGGGGATCAGGCTTCCTTATTTCCTGTCCATTATGATCTACAATCTTAGTGAAGTACGACTGAAGAGGCCCATTCTCCGACCTGTACACTATCTTATGCATGTATATGTTCCTGCCTGTGCTCCACACTCTCATAATGGAACATATTTTATCCTCAGACTGATAAGCAGAGTTACCACACTTAATGCGTAAGTACTCAATGACTGCGTCTCTGAGCCAGGTGTCTCTCTGATCTACTATCTCTTGCATGATTGGCTCTGGTACATACGGGAACTCATACCCATGAGACTGCCTATATCTTGCCATGATAGTTCTATCTGCTCTGCTTAACTTCGTCAACTTTCTGTTCCCAGCCTTTCCTGGCAGTACCCAGAATTTAGGCTCCTCAGGTGCAATGTCATCATATAAGATGGATGAACCTTTGGGTGTTACTACCTTCTGCTTGATCTCTCTCCAACTATTATCTAGTTCTTCGGCAACCTCCTGTTTAGAGTAAATGCCTACATCCCACCAATGGTCTAATATATCGTTCTTTATCAGTACAAACGTAGCACGGTCCATCCCTTCATCATACCCCGTGAATAACGGTGCCCGTCATTTGTGTCGGTGCTCATATGAGGATGAAACACTCAGACATTCCTCTGAATCAGCTCTTGAGGACAAACCAGATGTCTCTCTCTCAGTAGAGTGCGAGCATTTACGTCTCCCCCTAATAACATTGGTGTATATTGTGGGATTCATTTTGGGTGCCTTAGGACTTACAGGACCCTCTTTAGCAGACAACTGGGACCCTCTGGTCCTACATCTAGGTACAGGATTAAACACAGTGGGGTTAGGTACAGGTATAACACTCGATCAAGGTATCTCCCCATCAGAACCCTCATCACTCGAAACCCAATCCCGCCAATCAGTAGAAAAGTTGGGCGTCTTACTCCCACTAGGACCCGGTGGCATAGAATGTGACGGAGCAGTGGCCGGGCAATGGCGCTAGGGGCGGTGACCATAGGATCGCCATAGTCCATCACAGTGTCTCTTAGTCTGGCGATGCCGCGACCTGTAGATGCTCTTGTACCATCTCTGGCTGGAGCGTGCTTGGCTCCTCGCTTAGCCACTTGTGCTTTGAACTTCTCAAACTCCTCCTCTAGACTGGCTCTTTTCAACGAGTCGATTAAGGCTTCCGGGCCTCTGCTCCATGTCGACCCGGAAGTGACGTCCTCATGGGTTGTCGCGGAGTCTCCATCCGCCTCTAGGTCCCGCACCGGAAGTGCGTCACTCACCGGAAGGGGTGGCGGTGGACCTGCGGGGTTGCGAAGGGGCAGGTAGTATTTCAGGACAGCATTTTGGTAGATATGCCCATCTTTAATTACAAACCAATGCTGGAGAGGAGAGAAAGCAATAGTCTATTTTGCTAGAGTACCAAGTAACTTATATACCTCCATGTAAGGGAGTCAAAGAGTTAAACTCCCTTTACAGGGCAGGAAACTGAACTGTGTCAGGTTTCAGGCAAGTGGGATGTGAAACTTCTGATTGAGCAGGGATAAAAAGCAGGAAGTAGCTGCTGTCAGTGTCCCTGTTGGAGGTTCTGTGAGAGGATCACAGATAACAGAGCTCCCGCCCACAGGGATCCAAGCTTGTTGACAAGAGATTTTGCCTGGCAACAATGGGGAACTTAAAGCCCCACACAGCAGAGAAGCCTGCACACAAAGAAGGGCAAAAGACTTCCTGGGAGCAGCAGCAATCCAACGCCTGCAGCTGGATAAATCGGATACACCAGACCAACATGTCAGATTAGACTATATTTTGTTCCCTAATAATGTTTTTATAAGTTTTGGACTGGTAACTGGCCTACCCAGCCCATCAGTAAGAAAGGGCCACAGTTTAGTCAGTCTCCTTAAAGGAGTAGGTGTGGGACTATGATTTATGTTTTGCCTTAAAGGGGCAGTAGCCCCAATATTTTAGTTGGTTTTGAATAAAACCACTCAAATATTATGGTTTGCACAAAAGTGCATGTGTGGACTCTTGTCTGACCTCGCATACAGGCCGCTCATCACACTCCCCAAACATAATGTTATACAACATGTGGAGAACAAGGAACACACCCGAGATACATGTAAAATATGTTCATTTAAATCATTTCAATACACTTTGCATATACAAATGAACATATTTCCCAGGAATCTCTCTCTCTCTCTTCAGAAAAACTCATATTTCAGGGTCTGGATGGGAGTTGTCATTGTTTGCCACCTCACAAACACGGGTTCGTAGATAATGAGCAGTTTATTGCCTGTACAGCATTGAGTATGATCATACACATTCAAAAGTCAATGAGACTCTCTGCCAAGGAAGGGCCCAAGCAGGATATTTTTTATACATTTTTAGATTCCTTTGTTTAACATAGGTTACTAGGCAGAATATAATAAATACTCCCTTATTCTAAGCCAATAATTTTACAGATCATTAAAACCTGGTTACAACTGGATTAAAACAGCTCTCTATAGGAATCAGGTACTTCTTGATACCAGGAATGTGGACATTACTGCAGACAGTCGTAAATCTACTGTGAGCGAATCTTATTCACACCAAACACATTCTTACACACAAAATGGACACTAAAGACATAACTGAACAGACAAAATGGGAACAGAACATCACCATCAATTCTTCTCCGGAGACCCCCCCCAGCTCATTTCACTAATATATCATCCATTTCCACCGTATATTCATTTCAGCAATATTATTTCAGCAGAGTAAAGCCAACTTTAAGTATGTCTCATTAAATCTCTGCATTAAGAACCTAGAACAAAACTCTGTAAAAATCAAGGTTCATAACATTAAACAGGAACAGATGATAAATTCTCTAGTTAACATGGTTTCCTCAAAGCTAATTATATGCATTTACATAAAATAAACAGCACGTTAACATAATATAGCATTTTCTTCCGACAATGTGAAGTTTTGCCATTCTTGGTATTGCTCCTGTGCAGACGCCAAAATAGTGCTGGAGTGAGGAGAAAGAGCCGAGGAAAATAGTATTGGGAAATAACACTATGCAATTTAAATTATGCCTAACTGCGGCATTACAGTCATTCAAACACGGAAAAAGCCCTATTCCAATGTCTGGATGAAACTTAAAATAGTGTCATTTAAGACTGTACTTTAACCTTAAAAGACTTATATATATATATGCAATGTTATGATAGCGCCTTATTTACATATAATGTCATTATCACTAACATCCGATACAGTTAAAGCCATGCTTTTTATGGGAGAAAACATGACTTTATGTTATAGTCCTTAAAAAGATACACGGCTAGTTAATGGGATATTAAGCTAGGTTAACGCCACAAATTAATTGACGTAACAGATCTTTGTATATCTGGACCCAAAGGAGCACAATATGCACACCCTTAGAAAAAAAGGGCTAAGGAATGTAAAAGAAACATTTAAATACATCAAGGGTGTCAATGAAGTACATATACGATAGGAAAGAAGCATTTGTCAGCAGAAAAGCACAGCAAGAACTGGCGGAAATGATCTGAAGCTAGTGGTTAAAAGGCTCATGGGATGGGATTGTATTTTATTGGGAAAGTAGTCGATTCAAAGTACAGTAAAGCAAGTCACAGCTGCTCAAGAAAAACAGAAGGGTATCCCACTGCAGGGGCGTGAAACTGGGGGCGCGGTGCCTACAGAGGCCCCTGTTCTTCCCCAAAGCATTTAAATTAAACGCCAACGGAGCGTGCGCGAGGCCTCTGTAACTCACTTAGCTGATCGCCGGCAGCTTCTGACGACACGTCGCCATGGTAACGCGTCAAATGACGCCGCAGGGTCACATGACGTTGCATTGCATTGCCATGGTAACGGGACGTCACATCGTGACGTCAGAAAACGACGACGATCAGGTAAGGAGGAAGGCATGAGCAGCAAGGGAGAGCAGGCAGGGGGACGCAGACTTAAAAGTTTGCGCACCCCTGTCCTACTGTCTATGGGCAACGTCCAGTACGAAAATAGTGCAGAATGCTGCACAACAGCTAGGTAAATGGATATATTACATTTATTTTTAAATCTTCTCAATGTTTCTCTGCCAAAATGTACCACTCTTACAGAGTCATCAAACTGTTTTCAATGTCATCAGTGTCCCCAGGGTGAGCATAATGAAGTTCAGTTCATCAATATGCATGCAAACTTTCGACCTACTAAAGTTTATCTGCATGGATTTTGCTTACAAAGCATTTGTTTTTAAATAGACACTGTACCTTTGATACAAAGTTAGATAGGTGGGTAGATAGATATACAGATTTAGCAGGCGTTACAGTGGGTCACGCACAACACTACGGCAGCAAGCGCTACTGTGTCTGCATTACCCGTGTGCAAAAAAGAGGCAGGTCTAACACGATATTGGACTTGCTAGTGTACGCATCATCGGGTACAATTACACCTGCTACATCTATAGATATGTAACGGGTTCCCCCCCCCCCCCCCCAATCGCAGATTATACTGTGTGGGTGCAGGAACATACAATGTTACTCAGTGTGGTGCATAACCTGTTGGCTCACAGGAGGGCTGAGCTTCCGCCACGGGGAACCTGGGGTAATTATACTATGGACAACTTACTTATAATGATGCAGCGCCTCCACCTGCGATGGCTCCCACCAGAGGGGAGTGGTTCCTCGCAGGACAATCAATACTCACACACAAGATATATATATTAACTAGGGACTTTACTTCTTCTGCAACACAACATATAACCACAACAGCTTACATAACCTGTGTCCCTTTCAAGAGGAGACACTTACTGCGCCCTTACTGCGCCACGCAGGACGCTTACGCTAATTTGCACCACGGCGGGTGCCCACACTTTATGCGTCACGGCAGACGCTACCACCTCTAGGCGTCACGGCGGACGCTACCACCTCTAGGAGTCACGGCGGACGCTAACACCTCCCCAGAGTCGATCCCACCCCGTGTCCAGTACACCCAACCCCAAATGTCTCGCACACCCAAATCATGTACCAATATGTGTGTGTGACTGCGCAGCCACTATGTCTGGTGATAGGCCTTGTTGGTGCACGTGGGGATGTGGTTTACCTGCCGAGCACTCCAGTGCTCGGACCTGCCGCAACTTCTCAAAGGATCCAGGCGATCTTTGGCACGATACCCGGATCCAATACTGAAGGATCCAGTAGGGGCGATCCCCATCTGGAAACAGTCCAATTCTCTCAGCAACCGATCAATGTTCGTGGTGCACTACTAGCCAATAGATAATGGGGCAGGGTCCCTAACCTAGGGCCTGTCCCTACCAGACTCAGCTAGGATAACTCAGGGCTATCTGGGGCCTAGGGAATTTGCTGGCCTAGTGCAGAGAGTCACAGACCCCTGCACCCTACCTCCTTCCCCTAGCTGCTCCAGTCACCAACTGCCAGTCTGCCCTAAGCCCGCCAAATGTATCACTATGTTGCAAGCAGAGTTCCTGCAGCCCTATTGTCTCCCTGGCGTCATGGGGCCGCTCCAGAGGCTCATGGGACTTGAAGTCCCCTGACAGAGCCCTCCTCTCATAGGCTAGGGCTTCGTGGGATTTTCTGTGCCTCCACTGCGCATGCGCGAGCTCCCTGCAGTCCTCCCGGTGCTCCTACGCCCTGCGCATGCGCAGCTCATCCTGCAATGGCGGCGCCCTGCTCCGCGTACCGCCGCGGCCCCAGCAACGCGATCGCGGCCTCGGCAACCAGCCCGCTCGCGTCCCCGGCAACCGGCCCGACCGCGTCCCCGGCAACCGGCCCGACCGCGTCCCCGGCAACCCCAAAACAACGCGCGTCTCACGTGACAGAAGGAGGGGGGGTGAGTGCGCAAGGGGGGACCTGGCTACATCCTCCCCCTGGTAAAATCCCCAACGTCCTCGCTTGGGACACAACTCAATGTAACTATATACAGCAGTTATATAATGAAAATGCATTTGACACATAACTTAGCACATGCATGACTCTATACAATATTACACAATTCCGTGAGCATCACAATCACAGATTGGATCTTGCTCCGAGAACACTGCTAAGCCTCATAATGGGGTGCCCCCATTTGATCATAGGTGACCCGAGTTGGAGGGTACCTGACTCTTTGGCTCCGTCTGAGCTGTTCTTCTGCAACTCCCTCGGGGGAGTAATAAACACAGTCCTGAGGCTCAGCCTCTTCCCTTGAGGGGAGAAATGTCTCTGTACAGTCTCTGTTAGGCACAAAGCTCGGGCACTGTGGATCCAAAGGCTGGCCTGTTGGTGCCACCTTAGTAGGCGTTGGCCTACGGGGCCCTTTACCCGTAGCTCCTCCGGGAGATGCCCCTTCTGTGGAGCAGTCCCTTTGAGAGGGTCCTTCCATAGGATCTTCAGGAGTTTCAGAGTGGGTTTCGTTATTGACAGTCTCTTGACCCAGCTCTGATAGGTCGGGCTCACCGTTGAGCGGTGTAGCCAGTATTTCTGTCTCTTCATCTTCCACTTGTGGAATGGGGAGAAGATGGTTGCGGTGCCATACCTTTACCCGGCCGTCAGTGTCTTTGATGCGATAGACCGGGAGGCCAGGCATCTGGGATTTGGCAATGTTCAGCATTTTGAGCAGTTCCCTGATCAATGTACTCTCGAAATCCCTTCCTTGGTCAGAGTGAAGGCGGTTGGGAAGGCCGTAATGTACAAAGTACTTTTCCCATAATATCTTCGCCACGTTGATGGCTTTCTGGTCTTTAGTAGGGAAGGCTTGAGCATACCGAGTGTAATGGTCTGTGATGACCAGCACGTTGCATATTCCCCGGCAATCAGGCTCAATACACAGAAAATCCATACACACGAGGTCCATAGGACCAGAACCTTTTAGATGGCCCATGGGGGCGGCTCGGGTAGGCAGGGTCTTGCGCTGAATACACCTAGTACAGCGGCGACAGTGATGTTCAACGGCCTCTCGCATCTTGGGCCAGAAAAATCGATCTCTGACTAACCCAAAAGTCTTGTCTATACCAAGATGTCCATGATCATCATGTAGGGACTTCAACACCAGGTATTGTAAGTTCTTAGGGAGGACTAGTTGTCACCTATCCGGGTGGTTGTGGTATTGCGCCACCCGATAGAGCAAGCAATTGTCTATTTCGAATTTGTCCCATTCCCGCATGAGCAAGGCCACCAAGTCAATGGGCGCGCGTTTCAGAAGGGCTGGGTTCTTCTTTTCAACGGTGTGCCGGATGATACTAACGACCGAATCTCGTATTTGGTAGTCTACCAGATCTTTCCACGGAACACCTTGTCGTGCGTGAGGTGCATCCCTTTTGGGTCGCAGTAGGCGGCTGGGACAGTCTGCGACTGGCATCCCAAGGAATCGGCCACTTGTAATTCTGAGAAGGCCACTTGGTCATTAACTATGGCGGCAGTTTTACACATAGCCCGCACTCCGGGCCCTGGGAGTTCTTCCCATTCCTCATCATCTGGGGTAGCAAGTAGTCCTGGCCTTCGGGAGAGGGCGTCCGCCCCGATATTCAATGGTCCCGGCTTATACTTCAAAGAGAAGCTGTAGTTGCTGAGGGCGGTCTGCCATCGGTGGCCAGCTGCATTTAATTTGGCCGACGTATTGATGTATGTGAGGGGATTGTTATCCGTCCTTACCTCGAAGGTGACACCGTACAGGTAATCGTGGAGCTTCTCGGTGATAGCCCACTTGAGAGCCAGAAACTCCAACTTGTGGACGGGGTATCTCTGCTCACTGGGTGTCAAGCTGCGGCTGATGTAAGCTACAGGCTGCAGACCCTCTGGGTGCTTCTGGTGCAGGACGGCGCCTAGTCCATTTAGACTGGCATCCACATGCAGGACGTATGGCTGTTCGGGATCCGCATATGCAAGCACGGGCGCTTCGGTCAGACACTTCTTCAGTTTCAGGAAGGCCTGCTCACACTCAGATGTCCATTTGTCACCGAACGGTTGGCGGGCCGATACAGCCTTCTTCCCGGTCTCTGAAGGGTATATTTTCAACAGATTGTTCAGGGGTTTAGCCTTGCTCGAGTACCCTCGATAGTACCCTCGATAGATAGGCTAGGGCTTCGCGGGCTTTTCTGTGCCTCCACTGCGCATGCGCGAGCTCCCTGCAGTCCTCCCGGTGCTCCTACGCCCTGCGCATGCGCAGCTCATCCTGCAATGGCGGCGCCCTGCTCCGCGTACCGCCGCGGCCCCAGCAACACGATCGCGGCCTCGGCAACCAGCCCGCTCGCGTCCCCGGCAACCGGCCCGACCGCCTCCCTGGCAACCGGCCCGACCGCGTCCCCGGCAACCCCAAAACAACGCGCGGCTCACGTGACAGAAGGAGGGGGTGGTGAGTGCGCAAGGGGGGACCTGGCTACAGATAGATATATTGATGTCATGATTTAGTAGCTACAGTTTGAGAATAATTATTGTATTTTCATTTGCTTTTTTGGCACATTTGAAATGTTGGAATATAAATCTTTCTGTAAAAGTGTTGAATAGAACTGAAAATTGTCAACATCTTTGAATCCAGCAAGATTAGCAACTATGGGATTAAGTCATTTCCTTTTTTTTTTTTTAACCTTGACTACAGAAGAGCTTTGTAGTCACTATGTTTTCAAATATTGAATCAGCATTGGAAATTCTACCAAAATGTGTCATGCCGCAGAGTTAATATTGTCTAAAATAAAGTAGGTTTACTAATCTTGGCATCATGTTGTGAAAAATACATAGCAGCGAGAAACATACAGGGAAATTGTAAAAAAGAGATTACATGAAAAGAAAAAAAACCAGTTGGGTTATTAATCTACTGCTGGTTTATAATGAAAAACCATTAAAAAAGAAAATGAGGAAAGGATTACATTCTACTTACTGCTGTGTTTATGCTTCACTATCTCAATACAAAAATCATAAAAAGAGTATAAAGGAGAAAAAGTGCTTACCAATTTACTGCTTGCAATTGTATGTTTATCCTTTGGCCATTATTGTATTTTTGGAAGCATTGCATAGCTCATTAAGTGCCCCTGTAACTGTAACGTGTCTGTATACTGTATATACACTCATGTACCATTGAATGGAAAAGATGAAGTAGCCATTTATTGGCAGAGGAGATCTGGGCATTTTGTGATCAATGTGTGTGGGGTAACTGCCACCGTAGACCCTTCACCCATTACAATGTATTACTCTGTTTCTGCCTTATATGTTTTGTTTTCATTATAATGATATATATATAATGATACATATATATACATGATATATATGATATATATATATATACATATATAATGATAATATGTTTTCATTATAATGAATTGTTTAATGTTATGCCCCTGTTGTACTATATTATGCAATGTGTACAATGGAAGCAGGGAGAAAGCAATGTGCACAGATCCAGACAGTCCTAAGTGATTCACTAACTGCCAGCCTGGTCATGTTGCTCCTGTCCATCTGCCATTATGGCATGTAATCTGCTGCTCTACCTGTCCCCGTTGTGCTATATTACCAAAAGGAGCTTTCATCTTACCCCTTGGCATCCAAATGGCGGTTGCCACTTTGTATGGCATTTCCACTTCAGCTCCAGTTCAGCCTTTTTGTTAGGCTCCACTTTGTCTGTGATCCTTTCCATATCAGCCAATTACTGTATGATTGGCCAGGTTTTTAAAGCCCCGTACACACTGATTGACTGATTGTCTAAACCCCTGTGTTTAACCTGATTGGCGGGTGGTTTAAAGTACTTGATTCACTTCGGATTGATTGATTCATAATTCAGGGTTGGCAGCTAGAGTCTAGATTTGACTTGGATTGGCTAATTTGGATTTCAGGGCTCACATTGACTGCATATTTTGTAACCCAGCACCCTTAATTGGCTGATCCAACAAGCTCATTCATTGCAATTTGAGGAATAAAACTGCCCTCTATACAGTATTTACCCAGCCTTGGCCAGCTGTTCATAATTTTGATCAGGTAAAGTAATCCTAGTGCTACCTGCAAGCCTCACCTTGGGAGCATAATCACTGAAATCCCTGAATCTAGGAAATGAGACTACATATGAAGGAATCTGTCTGTAATTCAAGGAAAATCCCATAGGAGTCCCCATGGGCATATCACCTCGACCCGGAAGAAGCAGAGCTCAGTGCACAAAGCCTCACTATACCTGTACGTTCAAGATGTGTTTGTACCGTCCTCTTTTTTAGTTACATTAATGGTCTGTATTCTATTTTTTTGTTTCATGACCTTTTCATATTATTCCTATATGAATTGATCTTTTGCTTAGATTGATTGAGACTTTGCAAAGCGTTAACCACTGCATTTTTCATTTTATTCTTAAAGTTGTTGATTTTTTGCTTGCTCTCTGGCCTTCAGCTTGATAGAGGGACCAATCATTCCCAGAAACTATAGTGTATTTTGTAGTTAGTCACAACTCATGAGAGAATCTACACAGTCATGGTAATAACTGAGGTACTCTGAGGAAGGAGCCAGTGCATATTTAGATGGCTACGGTCTGAGTAGTGTTCTTGAGTTTCCTCATCGGCTATGTCAGGTAGTGGCATGCTACTTTTTTTTGTTACATGGTAAACAGAAATACTTCACCCACACACCAGATGTGAAGAAGAAGACTCAGCACTCCAAAATGAAATTCAAAAGTAAAACAATTATTAGAAAACCAACATTTCTTACTCAAGAACCTTTATCAGGGTATGTGTAAAATAGTTGTTACATAGTAGATGTGGTTGAAAAAAAGATATGTCCATCAAGTTCAACCTATGGTAATTTAAGATGACAGATACAGTACTTATCCTATATTTGTATTTGCAGTATGTCGCTCAGAGGAAGGCAAAGAAAAAAACCCAGTGAAACATTATCCAATTGTGAGGAGTCCAGAACAGCGCCACTCCACGCGCACTCCCGCACTAAGCCCGCGCACGCGCGGAGCTGCTTCTGACGGGACTTCTCTCGCGACTCGCACAGTGCACGTGCACGCACCCTTGACGTCACCCGACACCACGGGTCTTATCTCTGCCTCCAGATCGCGCCGCACATCATCAGCGTGCAGCGCACGCACGTGACGCGTGCACAACGCACCCATGCTCCGTGGCAACAGCCCATACCACTTTCACCCTATCGCTGCCTCCGTGGAGGCCGCACCTCCGCTCCACCCTCCCGAGGGGATTGGCTCCTTCTGCCTATTTATGCTCAACTGTTCCACTGGCATTTTGGCTGAGCATAGATTCTTGTTCCCTGTGCTTACCTCTCCTGTGTTCCAGACGTTCTGTGTTGTCCTGCTGTTACCTACCTGTGTACCGACCTGGCTTGTTTTTGGACTACCTGATCTCTGGACTACTGACCTCGGCTTTCTCTGACCCTCTGCTACTCTCCTACCCTGACCTCGGCATCTGTACCTCTACCATTTCCAGCTCTGGCCTCGGCTACTAGTACCCTCTACGTTCCGGACCTCTCCTGCACTGACCTTGGCAAGTATAATGACGGCTCTGACCTCTCTGCCCCCAGACCCGGCGATCTCTACTGATCTACACTCCAGACTTGCCCCCGTGCCTGCCGGTGGCGTTATATATCTATTCCCACCTCAGTCCTGGGGTCTCATCTTGTTTGTGGTGAGCACAGCGTGACACCAATGATAGCTCCAATGATAGCTCATAGGGAGAAAAATAAAGTCCTTCCTAACTCAAAATATCAGATTACTGCCTGGATTAATTTCCTTCTGATGTTTACTATTTGGTATAATCCTGTATACATTTCTCTTCTAAAAAGATCTCCAACCTTATTTGAAGATATCTATTATATCTGCAATCACATTGTCCATGGGTAATGAATTCCACATTTTAACTGCCTTACTGTAATGAACCCATTCCTTTGTTGCTGGTGAAATTTCCTTTCCTCCAACCTTAAGGGATGACCCAGAGTCCTTTGTACTGCCCTTGGGATGAATAGTTATTTTGAAAGCTCCTTGTATTGTCCCTGAATATATTTGTATAGAGTTATCATATCCCCTCTTAGACGCCTTTTTTCTAATGTAAATAAATCTAATTTAACTAGCCTCTCCTCATAAGTTAGAATGTCCATCCCCTTTATTAATTTTGTGGCTCTTCTCTGCACTCCCTCTAGTTCCATAAAGTATTTTCTTAGGATTGGTGCCCAAAATTGTACTCCATATTCAAGGTGTGGTCTTACTAATGCTTTGTAAAGGGGCATAATTATATTTACTTCCCTTCCATCCATTGCCCGTTTGATGCAAGATAAGATCTTGTTTGCCTTTGCAGCTACTGCATGACATTGGGCACTATTGCTAAGTCTGCTGTCTACAAGCACTCCCAAATCATTCTCCATCAAGGATTCCCCCAATATATCTCCATTTAATTTGTAAGTCGCCTTTTTATTCTTCTATCCCAAATGCATAACCTTACATTTATCTGTATTAAACCTCATCTGCCATTTATCTGCCCACGTTTCCAGTCTCTCCAAGTCCTTCTGAAGAGAAATTACATCCAGCTCTGATTCTATTACCTTACACAATTTAGTATCATCAGCAAAGATGGAGACTTTGCTCTCGATCCCAACCTCAAGGTCATTAATAAACAAGTTAAAAAGCAGGGGTCCCAGTACCAATCCCTGAGGTACTCCACTCACGACTTTAGCCCAACCTGAAAAAGTTCCATTTATGACAACCCTCTGTTGTCTGTCCTTTAACCAGTTTTCAATCCAGGTGCATATATTATTACTGAGTCCAACTTTCTTTATTTTGTACACCAACCACTTGTGTGAAACCGTATCAAAAGCCTTTGCAAAATCTAAGTAGACCACATCAACTGCATTACCCTGGTCTAAATTCCTACTTACCTCCTCAAAGAAACAAATAAGGTTAGTTTGGCAAGATCTATCCTTCATAAATCCATGCTGACTATTACTAATAATTTTGTTTTCCATTAGGTATTCCTGAATATTATCCCGTATTAAACCTTCAAGTAGTTCCCCTACTATTGAAGTCAGGCTTGCAGGTCTGTAATTTCCCGGTTGCGATCTAGCTCCCTTTTAAAATATAGGCACCACATCTGCTTTACGCCAATCTTGTGGTACTGAGCCTGTGGAAATTGAGTCCTTCAATATTAAATATAATGGTTTTGCTACTACTGAGCTTAACTCCTTGAGAACTCCTTGATGTATGCCATTGGGGCCAGGTGCCTTATTTACTTTAATTTTTTCAAGTCGCTTATGAACTTCTTCCTCAGTTAACCAATTGTTCATTAATATGGAGGTTGTGGCTTCCTCTTGCGGCACTACTATTGAACTTGATTCTTCCCTGGTAAACACAGAGGCAAAGAATTTGTTTAATACCTCAGCTTTTTCCTTATCTCCAATAATCTGCCTGCCCATCTCACACTGAAAGGGTCCTATATTTTCTTTTCTCATTTTTTTGTTATTAAGGTACTTAAAGAACTTTTTAGGGTTGACCTTACTTTCTATTGCAATCCTTTTTTCATTATCCATTTTTGCTAATTTGATTGCCCTTTTGCAATTTTTGTTTCATTCCTTATAATTTTGATACGATGTCTCTGTCCCTTCTGACTTAAAGAATCTAAACGCCTTCCTCTTCTTGTCCAATTCCTCCCCTACCTGTTTATTTAGCCTCATTGGTTTTGACTTATTTCTTTAATACTTATTACCCAAGGGTATACAGTACACTGATAAGTGTGCTTTTCTAACAATGTTTTAAAGACTGCCCATTTATCTTCTACATTTTTCCCTGCATAAACATCATCCCATTGTATTACTACTAGATTAGACCTCAGTTTATTAAAATCTGCCTTTCTAAAGTTTAAAGTCTTTGTTGAACCCAAGTATTCTGTTTTTTGATCATTTATTTCAAATGAGACCATGTTATGATCACTGTTACCCAAATGTTCCAGGACTTGAATGTTTGATATTACTTCTATATTGTTTGATATGACCAAATCCAGAACTGCCCCTCTCCTGGTTGGTTCCTCAATAATTTGGGTCATATAATTGTCTTTAAGCACCCCCAAAAACTTGTTCCCTTTTGTTGTAACACTAATCTCATTATGCAAACATGACCCAGTTTTGACGCCTTCTCCATTTGCAAAAGTATTTTAGCTTCCTCAATCTCACAGATATTTGGTGGTTTATAGCATATTCCCACAAACATTTTCTTTATATTTTTACCTCCACTGCTAATTTCTATCCACAAAGTCTCTACATTTTCATCATTCCCTTCATAGACATCATCCCTTATAATAGGTTTTAGATCCGGTTTAACATATAAACATACTCCACCTCCCCTTCTATTTGTTCGATCCTTCCGAAAAAGAGAATAACCCTCTAAATTAACTGTCCAGTCATGAGTTTCATCCCACCATGTTTCAGTAATGCCTATGATATCATACTGCTCCCTTGCAGCTATTAATTCAAGCTCCCCCATTTTATCTGTCAGGCTTCTTGCATTAGTAAGCATCAGGTTTTTTCCAGCCTGTACTATTATCTTATCTGCTCCTTCCTTTCTGCGCCCACTTGGTTTAGTCTTTAGAAGTTTTCTAGTATTATCTGTATTTACTATGGGGTTCTCACTGCTTGTCAAACTTGCACTTGCCCCCATCTACCTCCATACCACCTTGAATCCTCATCTATTCCATTTAGTTCATTTTCTGTTTCATTCCCCTCCCCCCTCCATCCTAGTTTAAAATCTCCTCCAACCTTTTTAGCATTCTCCCCCCTAGCACAGAAGATCCCTCTTCATTGAGGTGCAATCCGTCCCTAGAATATAGATGGCACCTCTCAGAAAAAGAGTCCCAGTGCTCTAAAAACCCAAACCCCTCCTTCCTACACCACTTTCTTAGCCATGCATTAACCACCCTGATCTCTGACTGTCTCCCTGCGGTAGCGCATGGCACTGGTAGTATTTCAGAAATACTACCTTGGAGGTTCTTGCCTTAAGCTTTTGGCCTAGATCCCTGTAATCATTTTTTAGGACCCTCCATATTTCTCTATCTTTGTCATTGGTGCCAACGTGTACCAAGACCGCCGGGTCAATCCCAGCCCCCCCCAACAATCTGTCTACCCGATCCGCAATGTGCTGAACCCGAGCACCCGGGAGACAACAAACTGTTCGGTTCATGCGGTCCTGGCAACAGATTGCCCTATCTACCTTCCTAATAATGGAGTCCCCTACCACCACAATCTTTCTTTGTATCTGAGCATCCTGAGTCCCCACTGTGCTGGAGGAACTATTCCCCTGGCTGCTAGAGGAATTAGTTTCCCCCAGCCTTGCCATTTCTGCCTCAACATTCCCAATATCTTCACTCAACACGGCAAATCTATTGGGATGTGTCAGCTCAGAAATGACTTGCCTCTCCCTATTGCCCCTGCTTCCCCTTCTAACTGTCACCCAGCTACCTATCTGCTCCTCACTAACAGAAACCAAGCTACCTACCTGCTCCTCACTAACAGCGCCACCATCTGCACCACTAGTTGAAGCAAGGGCCTGCTCAGTGAGCTCTAATTCCCTTTCAAGATTGCCAATGTCCCTAAATATTGCAAGTTGCCTCTTCAGATCAGCAATCTCTGATTCTAAAGAGACCACCCGCTCACACCTCTCACAGCGGTATGCTCCTTGGAACAGCTGCTCAAAGTGCACATACATGTGGCAAGATGTGCATTGAGTGGCATTTTTAATCCTGCTCATTCTAGCAACTATGAAGTTTATAAGTACTAACAGTAAACTGTACTTCAATAAACTATACCTTGTTTAACCGCTTCCTTGTTCAAACTGCTTCTGGTTCTAACTGCACACATTTAAACAACCAGCACTTGAAATCAACCACACAGATCAGTCAGTACACGCAAGCCTCAGTCAGTACACGCAAGTTACTACAACATTGTCCAACTTAGGTTAAAGATTTGGTCCCTGACTGAAACGCTCTGCCCCATAGGAGGCATAGAGCTTGCTTAAGAACAATATATAATTAAAATATATGCATAACAATAACAAGATAACTTAAAAATAAAAACTATGAGCACCTTCATCATTTCCTGCCACACGGCGGTGTGAGGGTCATCAGTTCCTGCCACACGGCGGTGCTGTTGTCTCAAGCCGCACCTTATATTTTGCTTCAAACCTGGTAAAGAATGTATGTCTTGCAAGGGAGCAGATACAGCACTTGAGACAGACACTGTAGACATTGAAAGTTGACATGGTAGGTGTATGATTTCAATGGCCCGTTGAAGCACACAAACGAGTTAATTAGTGTGACTATTGAGTGCAGTCATTATTTGGCTTCCCAGAGCCATAATTTCCCGGTGTTGACTGCATTTTTCAGTACTCATTTGTCTGAATTTGCGGTGTAATGCTCTTATTTCTGTTAAGGTGGTTCACACCTCACCTCTGCCTTCCCTGTGTTCTCAGTTCACCGGAGTTTGGGAAAGGGACCTTCCTTGGGATAGTGCTATTACCATCGGGACTGCGTTCCCTTGATGAAGTGCGCATGCGCACGAAACGCATAGGGTCAGAGTGTAAGAGTGCGTCATTAATAACAGTCGCAGGCGACGCAGTAGGGTGCAGGGTTCGGCAGCAGTAGAAGCAAGACCCCAGCACACCTCTAATCAAGGACTTTAGGATCCGGAAGAATGTGGGAGTGTCTGAGAGAGGAGTCAGACACCAGCAGAGGACAAGCTGTTTCCAGAGACTGCCATTCACTGTGATTTTTCTCACAGTTTCTTGTGAGTAGGATTCCAGTTTAACATCAACCAGTTGCCTGTTTATTGTTTTTATTTGTCATTATGTGTTTTATTTTGAATTAAATTAGCTCTTCTTTTTCAGCCTTGCTTTTCATTGTCTATTGTTGTAAGTGGTGTTCGTCCTGTGTTTGTGTTATATGTTTGTTTGATCTACAGTATTACACTATTATCTTTTTTCTTTATTTCACATATCACGAGTCAAGTGGCAGTGGACTCATTCAAGTTTGGAACCACAGAAGTTCAAGAGCATCTTTGAAGTAGTCACTTCACTTGGACTTTAATCAGACTGATGTTGGACACATGTTGGTAGGCGCCGGTTTGTATTGCTTTTGTGGAGTTTGAGAAAGGTCAACATCTCGGGAGCTATCAGGTGCTGACATTGCTGGAGCAGCAGGTGTGCATGCTGGTAGACTGCATGTGGTGCTGCAGCTAATGGAGCAGTATAGGGGGCAGATGTGGATTCTTCCACTGGAACCTTTCTGAGCTCTAAGATGAAGATCTCCTGTTCCGCCACTGTCAGTATTTGCTCTGTGATGCTTGTCTGTGAGATAGCCCTAGGTACAAGTCAGACATGTATATTATGAATATGAAATAAATAAGGTCGCAATGCAAGAAGGCATTTGAGAGAACTTGCATTGAACTTGCATTGAAATGAATTAGAATTTTCATGCGATAGTTTCCCAGTCTACATGATTGCAGTTTAAGCTATCACTGTGAAAGTAGGTGTAGCCTGGCATGCATATCAACGGTTAAGCACTCTGGTTGTCCCTACCCATCAAGATGGTGACCGAGGTACCCGTCAAGTTGGCCATCTTAGGTAGCTCATAATGGCTGTCTGACACACTGTTCTTTGCCCCCTGTAAAAACAGTTTATCCCAATTTATGTTTTACTATGTGCATTTGGTTACACTTCGTTGTGTGTTGGGCCCATAATTCACTTAGCGAGGCCAGCACACAATGAATCCCTGTTCTAGTCTTTCTTCAGGGCTAGGGGTGGTTTTTGAAAACACTAGGGAAGTGGGGGAGGGCGTGGACTCGTCTTCCGGGAGATATCAAGCCCTTTGTTTCTAACGCCGACAATCCGCACAAGAGATTAATAATTGAAAGCTGAAAATGTAAATCCGCATTCACCCAAACAGAATTATAACATGTGGAGGAGCCAAGGAGGAGTATAAATTGTGCTACAGCCTGGAGCTGAAGCCATTTGTTGCAAGGTTTAGCTGTGGGATGGTTAGGCTGTTGCTGCTGTAGTACTATAGCTTAAAAATTGATACATTGTTTACTTCATTAAACTTGTGGCATTAACCTGTGACTGCAAAAGAAGAGTGTCTAGGATGCCGCTCTCTAGGGGCAAAAAATGACAGTGAAAAATTCACAAATAATAGGTGTATATAATAAGTGCACTTCTACCAATGTGAATTATGATGGCTAACTAATATACCCTATAGCTCAGCGCTATGACCATTAAATGTGATAATACAAATAAAATGTGAAATGTGATAAATAAACGTGACCAATACTCTGTGCGTGATTGGTGAAGCTGCCGTTGGGGTTCCTACCTAACAAATTATTCACAAATTCGCATACAGATACAATAATACACAATGCAAAACCGAGTAGCTGAGGCTGACTAAGGATTGACTACACGTGGGATTCGTGGAGTCCTGGAGAAAACGTGGGCTAAAGCACAGATTCTCTCAATTGAACATAACACTATTATTCTTGTAAGTTTACAACCTTCTAGTCCATAGAACTGAAACCTGGTGCTTGTCACTGCGCAATGGTCTTTTTCCCCTTATCTATTCATCTATAGGAGGATCATTGAGGTGCCAGCCAGCAGCAGACTCACCACTTAATTTTTCGCTTGAATTACCAAGATAACTTATCGAACTATATGGACATTTCATTGGACTGGGGTAAACTGTCATTTTAAGCACCGGGATTTTGCATTGTGTATTATTATATTATCACTTCTACCAATAATAAAACGTGATTACAAGTGACTTGGCATCTGCATCAGCATGCTGTAAATATATCACAATGATATGTATGTCTTGAACAATAAAAACTGAAGTGTGAACCTCCACTCAACCATCAAAAAAGGATACTGTTCCCACGTTTCTTCAGGTAAGTTGATTGCAGCAAGATGAGGAGCAGAGGACATCAAATAACCATATATGAACACAGCCGGCACCTCGCAGTGATCATCCAAGCGTCGTAGAGGTGGTGAGATCGCCGTCTTGACTGTAAACCCGCACGCCTACTTACATACCTGCATGCAGGGACACAGATTGGATTCTGCTTATACACACACTCACAAGCATGCGAGTATAAACATTGAATTTTTCTACACCCCAATACAAGATTTGTTGATATTTTGCACTATTGCCATTTCTATATTTTTATTTTTCATATGTGGTTAATTGAACCCCCCCTCCACTACCCTCCCAGGAGGCCTAAACTCTCTCCCCAGGGCAACTACCCCACCTCCTCTACCCATTGATTGGCACAGTGGAACACCATGTCCTTTGGGCATGGTTTGCCACTATGGCAGTCAATGTGCAAGCTGGTTGTAGTACCATGTGATGGCAGCAATGTTTTTTCTAGTGACATCATCTTAAAGGGAGGGAAGCATATATCCTTCCTGATTGGCTGGCTTCCCTCTCTTTTGATGATGTCACATCCTTTAAAAAAAAAAGGAAACCTGTCACATGGTACTCCAGCCAATCGTAAATTGTAAAAGGCCTGCACCATCTCATTTGATGCCAAGAAGCTGGCATGAGAACATCCTCCCCATTTGGATCACAATATACAGATGAAGATAAACAAGAAAAGAAAGAAGATAGAAGAAAATAACATTTTATTTCATTGCTTTTTCTTTTTTTAGGATGCCATTGACTGCCAATGTGCTTACTTATGCCCCTTTTCGAGTTATAAAAATGCACAGTGACAAGCAATGCATTTTTTGGCAAATGCTTATTGTTATCTAAATGTAATGTATTGTATTTTTGGTGCTTGATTTTTTTTTTAGGTTGCCCATTGACTGCCATAGTGGCAAACCATGCCAATAAGGCATTGGTGTGTCACTGTGCCAATCAATTGGTTTATTGGCATTGGGTTTTTTTATTCAAATTGTATGTCTTTTTTATTTGGTGCTGGGTTCTTTTATTTGCAGCTTGCACATTGACTGCCATAGTGTCACTGTGCCAATCAATTGGTTTATAGGCATTGGTTTTTTTTTTTAATTCAAATTTAATGTATTTTTTATTTGGTGCTGGTATTTTATTTTTTATTTTAAGCGTGCACATTGACTGCTATAGTGGCAAACGATGCCAACGGGGCACGGTGTGCCAATGTGCCAATCAATGGGTAGCCATTTTATTTTGGTAACATATTATTGTAGTGTATAGTAGCGTTTAAATGTTCTGGTCACGTGGGATGATTTAAACATGGCCACTGGGATACTGGCACCCCATAACGGGGCCTGTAACTCGGGAAGCAGGAACAATAATATGTTACCAAAATAAAATAAAAGCCCTGCAATCGCCTGTTAGAGGCGCGCAGGTAGAGTGACTTATTCAGTCACTAACTGCGCGTCTCTTACAGACAGGTGGAACCGGTAGGATTCACCACGCGAGCCCCATTAAAACGGAGGGACCCCCATTGTGTTAATCTGATGGGCCATTACAGCCTGCTGTGGACTATCTAGCAGAGTGTTTGCGAGATGGTCACGGATTTTCCTCTGACAGCGGCTCAGAACCGGCAGTGGCACCTGTATACAGGACAGGTAGCTAATGAGCTTAAGGAGTCACTAGGGTAGGTGCTTAATCTTAGTAATATACATAAATTAGTGATAACTACTGTGCTCTGCGTAAACATACCCTTGTGGCGAAAACCAAGAAATATAGGTGGACACGTATCTAAACCATTGAGTGTGTCAAAGTAAAGAGGTGCATAAACAGAGAAAAAGGTAGCCCAATAGACAAGGCTACATGGGTGCTGAGAAGACAATTAGTCCCTGTATAAATGCTACAAACATATGGACTATTACAATCATCCGTATGTATCCAAAATTCCTCACTCAGGTAATGTATATTAGAGTTGCAAACGCTGCCGCCAAATCGTTACAGCTACACTGTTTCTATTAGACCCCTGCCTGGGTCCCGCTCAGAAGGAAGAGCAACAATATTCATCAGTGAACCTTAAAACTATAAGCAGGTTGCTGATGTTGAATCTTAGGAGATAAGTGCTGGGTACAGTGGGTGTTTAGATACCTTTCATAAAGGTGGTTAATCAAGTTTCACATGAATATGTTGAGATACTGATGGGCGATTCACTAAGCAGTGATAACTGCTTTTAAGTACGATAAATGGCTTTTAAGCCTGATACAGCCTGTTACTTACTGTTCCTAAGGACAGAGCACTGAAGAGAGGTACCTGTGGACTTCTTAGTCTGGAGTCAGGGGTACAGATGCCAAATTTAAATATGTATATTGGATGTGGAAATCCTTTTGCACACAAGAGTAGGCTCTTTAACATACAAAATCATCAGAACTTCCAGGCAAAAGAGGTGGGCGTCTCATCTCTGCCAGCTGATTTCTTCTCTCCACAAATTGATGAGCACACTCAGCTGGGAATTTTAGGCAACACACAGTGCCCATGCTGCACCAAGGGGGATTGTATTCCTGTTCCTACTGTACAAGTTTGCCGAATCAAAGCTGGTCACATGTGCAGTTTGTAGAAGAAATTTGAAACGACAATACTCACAAGTGCTGCAACAGATCCACAGATAGCATCCATATGTAGCCCCTTTTTCTGACGCTCCCCAAAGAGACTACTGGTCACTGTACACAACCTGTGGCTCCAGGAGATCTGAGCCTCCGCTAGCTGGGAGCCTGGGGTAACACTTATAGTGCAGCGCCTCCACTTACCCAGGATCCCCGTGATGTGAGATTTCCCAGGGCAAGAAATACAATAACACACATATGATTGCAACCAGTTTTACTGTAATAATGCATGGTAACCTTATCACTCTATAATGCAACGTTGAAATAACACATAACATATACACTTATACTCTAACGCTCGTATAACCTTAGTGGCTCGGCCACTCTCATCAGGAGCAACGTCTCCGTCCCTTCACTGTGTGCCCCACACACCGTGTCCATGTATAGTACTATTGGTATATGCTCAGTTCTTTAGCCACTCGCTCAGTGTCCCTAAAGAGTTACGCCTAAGGCGGGATCAGCGCCTGTTGACGGTGTTGGTGCACTTGATGTAATAATACCTTCCGGTCACGGCGGTGACCGGCAACAGCTTCAAAAAGGGGCAGACGCCTCCGACACGTAGCCTCCAGATATCACGGTGTCCAGCCGTCTGGTCCCAGATGACTGCAACCGCCGCAACTCTGTGCTTGGTCCCTAACTGGTACTCAGTAAGGGTGATGCTCGCTACCACTATAGGCCGTCCCTGCAGCACAGCAACCTATGGTGACTTCAGGGAATACTCCTAGGGCCTGCGGGGTAGAACTGTCCTATGCAGGCGGGTCACTGACCCCCTGCACCCACACTACGTCTCCCTTCACCTCCCGGATCCCCTCTCACTAACGTCTCCCTAATACCTGCAGTAACCCACTGCACTAACTGTTCCTGCAGCAACCCACTGCACTAACTATACCTGCAGCAAGCCACTGCACTAACTGTACCTGCAGCAACCGCACTGCACTCACACTCTGCCTGCAGCTGCACTGCACTCAGCCCTGTGTCCTTCTTGTCAGCGCTCACAGCACTGACAGCCGTGACACTGACAAGACTGCACAAACACTACCTAAGGGCAGGGTCCCTAACCTAGGGGCCGTCCCTCAGTACCTACCCACTACCCTAACAGGGATTGGGGCCTGCCTGGGACTTGGGGATCTACCTTACCTGGTGTAGGAGCCACTTGCTCCCTACACCCTGCCTCCCCCTTCCTGCTCCCAGCTTCAACTGCCAAACGTGGTCCCCGCAATATTGTAGCCTTCCTCCACAGGAGAAGCTGCAAAACCTTATTTGCTGGCTGGCTGCACGTGATGTGGGTGAAAGGGCAATCCCCAGAGGCTGCTGGGAATTGTAGTCCACTCAGGACCTCTTTAGCATTGGAACCGCGTGCGCTACCCTTACTGCGCCTGCGCGATCCTGTAATGGCTACCGCGGTGGTTCTATGCATATGCGACCTCACGCCAACCTTAACATTGCCGCCTGCACTCCTGGCACTGTACAGCGCGTGCGCGACTACACTGCGCAACCGCGAGCAGACACAATGGCGGCCCCCGCTAGCCAGGTGCGCCGCAGAGCACGGAGTGCTCCCTGCTCCGGCCCCCACCTTCTCGGTGGGTCCATCGCTGCCTCCGGCGGCACCCGCGACCGCTCGGCGCGCAGGCAAGGGGGTCTCTGAGGCTGAAAAGAGACCAGGGCTACATTCTCCCCCTCGTAAAATCCCAACGACCTCACTTGGGTAGCAAAATTAGCAGAGAATTATATAATGAAAATGCATTGTCATGATTATACAATAACTCACATGCACTTGTTCACTGGTACTCAACATAATCACGTGGATACCCGAGGCCAGCTGAGTCTCATATTGGGGTTCCCCCGAACTGATTGGGTGAGGGTATCTCCGTCTGACTTGAGTCTTTTGGAGCTCAAAATTGGGTGCTTCAATCTCTATTGCCAAACAATCGCCTCCCCCTCGTAAAAAAAATAGTAAAGGGTCCTTGGTATTGACCCTTGCCTCATCATCCGCTTCCGTCTCGCGGGAGACAGGGAGGTTCAGTCTCTTGCCTCGGTCCACCACATGGCGAATGAAGCACTCCATCGTGCGCATAAAAGAGGCAACAACTACCAGAGCGGTCACAGCACAGTCTTTGTTCGCTCCAGCAATCCCTTTAGCGGTGACGTCTTCTGGGGACAGCACAATGTCTACGTGCGGGCCCATGTCTTGAGAAGAAAAAGCTTGGAGGTTCCTCATGTAGGAGTAAGCGTCGTTCATGGCCGCTGTACCGGATACCTTGATGAGGTCAAATCTGCTCCATGGTCTACAGAAATCTTCTAGGGGAGACACCTCCACCAGGTCGCGATGACGAGGTGAGCCCATCGCCCGGGTGACCCTACCTTTGGAGCCACCAGGCTCCACGATCACCGGGGAGCTCACACCCAACACACCTGGGGCAGTCAACTCACCCCTGTCGTCGTTGGCAGGTACTGATCCCAAGCCTGGGACTGATGGTACCATCGTGGCAGGCCGGACTGGCCACAGTAGGACACACGGGCCCACAGCAGAGCAAGCGGCAGCATCTGGATACACCTCATCTAGGGCACACGGACCCACAGCAGGCTCCGTATCCGCCGAGATAGTTGGCTCGGTGACTTTGCAGGAGTGGTCCGCCGGCAGGCGCATTACCACGAGTGGTTGGTCGCTGGAATCACCAAAAGAGGTTGGGGGTATAGATACCTTACCCTGTGATTCCGGAATCTGCAGTTCTGGAATCTGTGGTTCCTGCTCGGGAACCGGGTCTGGAACTGACATCTGGGGTTCCGACATCTGTGACTCTGCCTTCAGCGGCTCCGGCTCGGGACCTGAGCCTAGAATATCAATTTGGGCACACGGGCCCTCCACAACCCCCATAGCTGAGGTAGGTGGACTAGCAGCGGCGTGAACCGCCGGGGTAGAGACATCAGGCGCCTCTTGCTCCATGGGTTCCGCAGGCTGGGGTATAATAGGCTTCAAGAAACATGCACCGCAGCAGTCACATTCAGGCTCCCACGCCAGTGCGCCTCTAGAACAGTCACAGGTGGTGCTAAAATACTGTATACACGTTTCTCCATCCACCTCGATTGTCTTGAAGCCTAGCGGGAACTGGGACATGTCGACTCCCTTGTCATAGGCTTCATGCAGGCAGGGGCACATTAGAGCAAGGACGTCTACTCCTGGAAATTGCCGGGGCACATACACGTTAGGGTGTAACCCCTGGCAGTCTATCTCATTCTCGGAGGAAAAATAATCAGTTTCTGTAGGCTGCGGCCATCTGAGTTTCAGGAACTGCACCTCACAGTCGGGACACTTGGGCCCTCGGGTCAATTCACAGACGGGGCAATCACAACCAATCAGGCAGCAGTGCAGGCATCCTGCCCCATTTACCTCTGTCGTCGTGAGCACTACTGGTAACGTAGCTAAGCCCGCTGCCCAGCCACCAGACACATTATATTCTCCCAACGCACATGGGCATACTACCATTGGCGAGCCTAAATGTGGGGCCCGTATGAATCTATACAGCCAAGGGTGTGTTTCTCTGCATCCCTTGCTTTCCTTAGGGGGAACAGTAATTGCTGATTGCTGCTCAAGGCACTCCCTCCCCCTGGTGGACTCTAGAGGAGGGGCAGCACAGTCTTTCAAGGAGTGTTGCGGGCTCTACACTGAGTCACTCACAGTGTGTAGGCGGGGCTCTGGTTTTCCCGCCAGTCCTGAGCAGAGGCTTGCAACATTCTTCTGTGCAGGCTGGCAATCAGCCGCACATGTGCCATTTTGATTTGGCGGGAGCCGCCATTTTAGGTGGGACTCACTGTTAATGTCACTAGGGTTCTCGGTGCAGGCAGAAACTGCCAAGTCGGGGTAAATAAAGGGGCACCCATCGGTCGGACCCTCGGGCAGATTTAAGAATTGGGGGCCATCTTCCTCGCTTATGGCCTGGCCTACATATATCAGTACAGCACTCCATTGCAAGGTGACATCATACCTTCGCCCTCTGACCCATGTACAAGCTAGCCCAGGGAGTTTCCGAACCTGCGCCTGGACATCTAGCAAAGCCACGCCAGCCGGGACTGCCCCCACGGCAACCACGCGGTTAGGAGTCACCTTAACCTTCAAGGCCCATGCGTAGACCGCCTGCCTTGAGGGCACCGACATGGTGAAACAAAAATAGCACAATTGAGAAAAAAATTACAGGGCACCCCAGGTCTGAGATCTCAGCAGCGCCTCCAAATGTAGCCCCTTTTCTGACGCTCCCCAAATAGATTACTGGTCACTGTACACAACCTGTGGCTCCAGGAGATCTGAGCCTCCGCTAGCTGGGAGCCTGGGGTAACACTTATAGCGCAGCGCCTCCACTTACCCAGGATCCCCGTGATGTGAGATTGACCTGGGCAAGAAATTCAATAACACACATATGAATGCAACCAGTTTTACTGTAATAATGCACGGTAACCTTATCACTCTATAATGCAACGTTGCAATAACACATAACATATACACTTATACTCTAACGCTCGTATAACCTTAGTAGCTCGGCCACTCTCATCAGGAGCAACGTCTCCGTCCCCTCACCATGTGCCCCACACACCGTGTCCATGTATAGTACTATTGGTATATGCTCAGTTCTTTAGCCACTCGCTCAGTGTCCCTAAAGAGTTACGCCTAAGGCGGGATCAGCGCCTGTTTACCGGTGTTGGTGCACTTGATGTAATAATACCTTCCGGTCACGGCGGTGACCGGCAACAGCTTCAAAAAGGGTCAGAAGCCTCCGACACGTAGCCTCCAGATATCACGGTGTCCAGCCGTCTGGTCCCAGATGACTGCAACCGCTGCAACTCTGTGCTTGGTCCCTAACTGGTACTCAGTAAGGGTGATGCTCGCTACCCCAATAGGCCGTCCCTGCAGCACAGCAACCTATGGTGACTTCAGGGAATACTCCTAGGGCCTGCGGGGTAGAACTGTCCTATGCAGGCGGGTCACTGACACCCTGCACCCACACTACCTCTCCCTTCACCTCCCGGATCCCCTCTCACTAACTTCTCCCTAATACCTGCAGTAACCCACTGCACTAACTGTACCTGCAGCAACCCACTGCACTAACTATACCTGCAGCAACCCACTGTACTAACTGTACCTGCAGCAACCCACTGTACTAACTGTACCTGCAGCAACCGCACTGCACTCACACACTGCCTGCAGCTGCACTGCACTCAGCCCTGTGTCCTTCTTGTCAGTGCTCACAGCACTGACAGCCGTGACACTGACAAGACTGCACACACACTACCTAAGGGCAGGGACCCTAACCTAGGGGCCGTCCCACTACCCTAGCAGGGATTGGGGCCTGCCTGGGACTTGGGGATCTACCTTACCTGGTGTAGGAGCCACTTGCTCCCTACACCCTGCCTCCCCCTTCCTGCTCCCAGCTTTAACTGCCAAACGTGGTCCCCGCAACATTGTAGCCTTCCTCCACAGGAGAAGCTGCAAAACCCTATTTGCTGGCTGGCTGCATGTGATGTGGGTGAAAGGGCAATCCCCAGAGGCTGCTGGGAATTGTAGTCCACTCAGGACCTCTTTAGCATTGGGACCGAATGCGTTACCCTTACTGCGCCTGCGCGATCCTGTAATGGCTACCGCGGTGGTTTGTGCGACCTCACGCCAACCTTAACATTGCTGCCGGCACTCCTGGCACTGTACAGCGCGTGTGTGACTACACTGCGCAACCGCGAGCAGACACAATGGTGGCCCCCGCTAGCCGGGTGCGCCGCAGAGCCTCGGATCGCTCCCTGCTCTGGCCCCCACCTTCTCGGCATGCTGGCGGGTCCGTCGCTGCCTCCGGCGGCACCCGCGACCGCTCGGCGCGCAGGCAAGGGGTCTCTGAGGCTGAAAAGAGACCGGGGCTACTCATAATTCACAGCTTGTCGACTGATAATGGAGTACAGTGCATGTGTTACAATACTGTTACAGCTGAGTGCAAGCCACCCTTCGTGTTTCGTAGCGCTTGGAAACTTCGTCAGGGGTTGGCGTGCACTGAAACTGCCTGGCAATATTTAAGTGATCCCTCTAATGTGGGATAATTGTTCCAATTGGCCCCAGACTGCAGTCAATTATATCAGTAGATGAAAGTTGTTACTATAATAGCAACAAGTCATTTAATATATTGTTACTGAGGCCAATGGATATACCAGATGTATCTAATTTACATTGTATTGTATTGTATTGTATGTCTTTATTTATATAGCGCCATTAATGTACATAGCGCTTCACAGTAGTAATACATGTGGTAATCGAATAAATAACAGATCATGGGAATAAGTGCTTTAGACAAACATAACATTAAGGAAGAGGAGTCCCTGCCCCGAGGAGCTTACAATCTAATTGGTAGGTAGGGAGAACGTACAGAGACAGGAGGAGGGAGTTCTGGTAAGTGCGTCTGCAGGGGGCCAAGCTTTATGTATCATGTGTTCAGAATGTTCACAGTGCTATTCGTATGCTTCTTTAAGCAAGTGTGTCTTAAGGTGGGTCTTAAAGGTGGATAGAGAGGGTGCTAGTCGGGTACTGAGGGGAAGGGCATTCCAGAGGTGTGGGGCAGTCAGTGAAAAAGGTTTAAGGCGGGAGAGGGCTTTAGATAAAAGGGGGTAGAAAGAAGACATCCTTGAGCAGAACGCAAGAGTCGGGGTGGTGCATAGCGAGAAATTAGGGCTGAGATGTAAGGAGGGGCAGAAGAGTGTAAAGCTTTAAAAGTGCGGAGAAGAATGGAGTGTGAGATGCGGGATTTGATCGGAAGCCAGGAGAGGGATTTCAGGAGGGGAGATGCTGAGACAGATCTAGGAAAGAGTAGAGTGATTCTGGCAGCAGCATTTAGGATAGATTGTACGGGAGATAGGTGAGAGGCAGGAAGGCCGGACAGCAGGAGTTTACAGTAATCAAGACGGGAAAGAATGAGGGCCTGAGTCAGAGTTTTAGCAGTCGAGCAACAGAGGAAAGGGCGTATCTTTGTGAAATTGCGGAGGAAAAAGCGACAGGTTTTAGAAATGTTTTGAATGTGAGGGGCCAATGTGAGAGAGGAGTCGAGTGTGAGCCCTAGGCAGCGTGCTTGGGCTACTTGGTAGATGATCGTAGTTCCAACAGTAATGTGGAAGGAGGTAGTAGGGCCAGGTTTGGGAGGAAGTATGAGGAGCTCTGTTTTAGCCATGTTGAGTTTAAGGCGACGGAGGGTCATCCAGGATGATATAGCAGAGAGACATTCAGAAACTTTGGTCTGTATAGCAGGTGTAAGGTCAGGTGTTGAAAATTATATTTGTGTGTCGTCAGCATAGAGGTGATATTTAAACCCAAAAGATGTTATTAGGTCACCTAGACAGAGTGTGTACAGAGAAAAGAGAAGAGGTCCCAGGACAGAGCCCTGGGGTACCCCCACAGAGAGATCAATAGAGGAGGAGGAGGTGTTAGCAGAAGAGACACTGAAAGTACGATGGGAGAGGTAAGATGAGATCCAGGATAGAGCTTTGTTCCGAATACCAAGAGTATGGAGAATGTGAAGGAGAAGAGGGTGGTCCACTGTCTCAAATGCTGCAGAGAGGTCGAGTAATATGAGCAGAGTGTAATGACCTCTGTCTTTGGCAGCATGGAGGTCGTCAGTTATTTTAGTTTCCGTGGAGTGAGCAGTGCGGAAGCCAGATTGTAGAGGGTCTAGGAGAGAATAGGTGTTGAGAAAATGGAGCAAGCGAGAGAATACAAGACGTTCAAGGAGTTTAGAGGCAAAAGGCAGGAGGGAGACAGGTCGATAGTTAGAAAGACAGGTAGGGTCAAGCTTGCTGTTTTTGAGTAATGGTATGACTGTTGCATGTTTGGAGGATGGAAAGGTTCCAGAGCAGAGGGAGGAGTTAAAAATGTGTGTGAGCGTAGGGATTATAGTAGGAGCAAGAGGTTTTAGGAGATGGGAGGGAATGGGGTCAAGAGGGCAAGTGGTAGAGGGAGAAGTGGCGATCAACAGCGACACATCCTCCTCTGAGACAGTGGAAAAAGAGTCAAGGAAGGCAGGAGGAGAGTTAGGAAGAGGTGTAGGATGGGAAGAAGAAACAGAGGGGATGTTCTGACGTATGGATTCCACCTTTTCCTTAAAATAGTCAGCAAAATCCTGAGCGGAGATGGAGGAAGGAGAGGCAGCTGAGGGTGGTTTGAGTAGAGTATCAAAGACAGAGAACAGTCGGCGTGGGTTAGACTTGTGCATATTGATTAGTGCAGAAAAGTAGCCTTCTTTAGCTTGCGAGAGGGCAGAGTTGAAACAGGATAGCATAAATTTGTAGTGAAGGAAGTCTGCGAGAGTGTGAGACTTCCTCCAGAGGCGTTCAGAGGAACGAGTGGAGGAACGCAGCATGCGTGTGTGGGAATTTAGTCAGGGTCTAGGGTTAGAAGGGCGAGTGCGGCAGAGAGAAAGTGGGGCATGTAGATCAAGAGAGGAGGACAAGACAGAGTTGTAGTTCCTGACCAGGCTGTCGGGGTCTGTAGCGGAGCTGAGAGAGGAGAGGGAGGAGTGTAAAGTGGACTCAAAGTCAGGTAAGTGAATAGAGCGCAGGTTTCTGCAGAACCGGGGTGTAGATGGAGGTGGAGAAGGGGAGAAGCGAGATAGAGAAAATGAGATGAGATGATGGTCAGAGAGAGGAAAGGGGAAATGGAGAAATCGGAGAGAGAGAAGTTCTTAGTGAAAACCAGGTCTAAGTAGTGGCCATCCTTGTGGGTGCTGGCTGCAGTCCACTGTTGAAGGCCAAAAGAAGAGGTTAGAGAAAGAAAGCGGGAAGCCCAAGGGAGAGAGGGGTCATCAATGTGGCAATTGAAGTCCTCAAGGAGAAGAACAGGAGAGTCTGGGGAGAGGAAGAAAGAGAGCCAGGATTCAAAGTGAGAGAGAAAGGCAGAAGGGGGATGAGTAGAGGTAGGTGGGCGATAGATGACCGCCGCATGAAGAGGGAGAGGAGAGAAAATCTGGACAGTGTGAGCCTCAAAGGAGGGAAAGCAAGAGAGGGAGGAATAAGAAGGGTTCGGTAATGACAGAGAGAGGAGAGCAGGAGCCCCACGCCTCCACCCCTGCCATCAGTGCGCGGAGTGTGGGAGAAGGAAAGGCCACCGTAGGAGAGGGCAACTTCCAGAGCAGAGTCAGACTGAGTGAGCCAGGTCTCAGTTATAGCAAAGAGAAGCAGGGAGTGAGAGAGAAAGAAGTCATGCACAGAGAGGAACTTGTTAGAGAGGGAGCGAGCATTCCAAATGGCACAGGAGAAAGGGAGAGAGGAGGGAGAGTGGCAGGGGATGGGTATGAGGTTGGAGGGGTTGACACCAGAAGGAGCAGAGGTTGCAGTTGGCAGGCGAGGACGAGCACATGTAGGAATAAGACAGGGACCAGGATTGGGAGAGATATCCCCAGAAACAAGGAGGAGAAGCATGGATAGAAAGAGGATGTGTGAGGATGATTTGTAGGGGTGTTTTTTAGTGCAGGGGATATAGCTGTGTGGTGTCAGAGGACGCAGGTAAGAAAGGAGTTCATGTGAACAGAGAAGTGGTGAAGGAAGGAGAGATGGAGATATATGAAGGGAGTTAGAGACATACTGAGGCTGGTAAAAAGAAGTGCATAATTTGAGAAGAAGTGAAGTCACAGCAAATATAAATGGTAAAGGCAGCATCACAACAGTATAGATGCAGTCTGGTATTGATGATATCCTCCTTTCCAGCGTAGTTCAAATGCAGGAATCAGGGCCAGATGGGGTGTCCACTTCTTCCTCACTTCTTTTGAACTTCCTTTTAAACTTCAGTTGTTCAGTAGTCATGTCACTTATAATGGGCCACTTGGATATGGGCTGCAGGCAGACTAACTGTTCTGGCTGGGTTTATATAGGCCTAAAAAGTCACCTGACAGTGTGGTTCTGTCTGCTTAATTAGCACATCTGAGGCACATTCAAACAAATGGTTTTCTACACAGGGTGTTCCCTGCCTAGGTGGCAACACTTAATTTGATTAGGGGTAGACAGAAAACAGCATTCAAATATGGTTTTTACCTAGCATTGGATCACTTGCATATACTATATAATACACACAGCAAAGGCTTCAATGATGATTTAGAGATGGTTTTTACCTACTGTAGCATTGGATCACTTGCATATACTATATAATACACACAGCAAAGGCTTCAATGATGATTTAGAGATGGTTTTTACCTGAGGAGAGAAGAAGGATAAGATCCATTAGGGTAAGAGTTCCTTCCTTTTAAACTTCAGTTGTTCAGTAGTCATGCCACTTATAATGGGCCACTTGGATATGGGCTGCAGACAGTGTTAGTAAATGTGAATTGTAATGAATGCATGTTGATCATAAAAATATAAATAATACTAAAACATGTATCACAAAGAAAAAGACAGTGTGAAAACAGCGCTATATATAGTGAAATATAAATTAAATATTAAACCCTAGTGTAGGAGAAATTAGGCCGCCAGGTAAAAGAGCTGTCTGTTGGTGAAGGAAGACGTGTAGTTGATCCAGGCTTGCAGTTAAAAAAAACGCCGTTCCAGGAAGTCCCGCCTTCCAGTTACGTGACATCCGCCTGGAGGTCCCGCCCCATAGTGACGCGGCATCCATCAGAGGCAGGGGAATCATAGGAAGGCGCTTCGGTTACCACTGCAGTGGACGAGCAGCACAGCGTTTATCTCCATTGCCTGTTACAATTTGACATCTTGTGAGTAGGGTCCCAATTTTACAATATCTGGACCTGGCAATTTTCCAGTCTTCTGGAACCCTTCATTTATGTTGTTTTAATAAATTAGCTTTTTATTATTATTAGCCTTGCTATTGTCTGTTTAGTTTGTCTGTCTTGTTTTGTCATTAGTGTTTTGGGTCATCTTGTCAGTTATATTAGTTTGACATACTGCACCATAATTTTGTTTGTTTGTCTTTTCTCCACATAACTCTTCATGCACGGTGGGAGCTGCACAGCAATTCTTTCATCGTTTTTACTACAGAGGACTTTGTGGGGACTTTAATGATATCATTTTGGACTTCCTATATCCTACTGAACTTGTAAGGCGCCGGTTTTCTTTTTCTTTACTAAAACATGTATGTATATGTAGCAGAGTCCCCTACCTTGCCTCCGGTGCAGGGAACTGCACAACTGGTTTGTTTTGTGTTCATAGCTGATCAGGAAGAGTGGCGGCGGCCATCTTGGGCATTTCAGGACTACAATTCCCAGAAGCCTCGGTGGGTCATATGGGCTGTCTCAGCCAATCAGGCGAGAGCTGTCATAAAAGAGACAGGAGGAGCCGGCAGAGAGAACGGACACATCCAGGGAGCCAGTAAGCCCCTGGACTAGGCCAGAACTCTGCCCCAAGGCCCCAATAAGGCCCCGATCCCCACATAGTGGAGTATTGTAGGGAAGGCCCCAGATAGGGATCCTCCCATTAGACCTGTAGCAGCCGTACTGCGTCAGTGGACAGACGTCCATGCGGCGATCTGAGGCCTGAGACCAGACTGCAAGGTAAAGGACATTTTGTGTGAAACAGTCAGGCTGGAGCTCACACCACGAGGCTGACTGGGACCTTAGGCGAGAGGGGAATTGCTGTCGGAGGCCTCATTGCATTGGACCTGCTTCAGCACACGTCCGCAAGCTGCACTTGGTTACTGAAGTACCCAGGAAGGTACCCAACATGCACCATCAGGCCAAGGGAGGGTAGCGCTGTCCTGGGACATATAGCTGGGGAAGGTAGTGTTGTTGGACACCGGTATACAGGTGCACAGGCACCTCAGGGTTATTTGGGGCTAGCTACCCCAGTGTGCGTGTGTTATGATTTGTGTGTGTTATTGTTGCATTGCACTCTGTATAGTAAATACGAGTTATACGATACCTTGGTGTGATAGTATTATTGCTATTGTATTAGTTCCTATGAGGAGCAAATCCCGCTTACGCTGGGATCCTCATAGGTGGAGGCACTGCACTAAGAGAAAGAGAGCTCACCCCAGGCTCCCAGAAGCGGAGGCTAAGGCCTCCTGTGAGCATACAGGTATTAGTAGCATGCGTAATTGCCCGCGGTTTCTCATAGGCATACGGAAAGGTTTTTTTATATATATATATATATATATATATAACGGAAATAGCCGTGTTAGTCCAGTTGCGATAGTGCAGAATAAATGAGTTCTTCAGTATTAGGTGATACCTTTTTTATTTGGACTAACAATTTATGTCATAGGACAAGCCTCCGAGAGTTTTCCTCTCTTCCTCAGGTCAAGCAATACTGATATACAAAGGTTTATTTAACACCCCTTCAGTGCTTATCTGTTCTATATTCTTCCTTTTTTTTCCAATCCCTGTCTAAGGCCAGGACCATGGTCAAAAAGACCGTGCTGAGCCGCGCTGAGCCACGCTGAGCCGCGCTGAGGGGAAACATCATCCCTAATGAGCACGGCTTTAGATGGTACTTCCGCACGCTTCCGCAGGCGTGCGGAGGCGTGTGGAATTGCAGCCGACAGCACAATTTAATTTTTCCCACTGAGGGAAGTGCAGGGCCGGTCACGTGACCGCCAAAAGCCAATGGCAGTCCGTGACGTGGCACGCTAGCCCCGCATCCCGCCCCGTCTCCTGCCCAGCACCCACCCGGCTCACAAGCGCGCATGCTGAAGCTCATGCAGGGACACAAAAAAGCTCCTGCTTGAGCAGGAGAGCATGAGCGTCAGCGCTGCTCAGCGCTGTTAATGACACCATGTCCGAAGCCTTAGTCACAGAAACCTTTGTATATCAGTATTGCTTGAACTGAGGATGAGAAGAAAACTCTCGAAAGCTTGTCCTACGACATAAATTGTTAGTCCAAATAGAAAAGGTATCACCTAATACTGAAGAACTCATTTATTCTCCACTATATATATATATATATATATATATATATATATACACACACACATCATAATTAAATAAATTACATTACATTTATTATACAAAACACACAATATATGTATAAACAAATATACTGAGAAGACATTCGACAGAACACACCGGACAGATAACGTCATACTGTAACTGTTGAAGTCGTTATGCAGTGGGAAGGGACTAGAGATTTCTTTAAGGACATTGAGTGGCCATGTTCAACGCATCTTCTAGCTTATCCCTGACGACTGTCCAAAATGGAGAGACATCATGTAACTGAATAAATATTGAAACTTTCTCCCACCTCCCCACCCCCCCCCCCCCGTCCCCACCCCTAACCCCCCCCCCCTCCCCCTTCGCTGCCCTATTCTGTTTAAAAAAACAAGTAGGCTGATTTAACATACATTTTTACATTAATTCATTTTGAGTTATTGCATACAGATATTCAGCCCTGAACTGATATTTTTATTAAAATGCTAACATTTCAAATTGCCAAAGGAAGCATAAACAAAGCACAAACTAAATTCCGTACACAACTACACAGCATGGACTCTGGTCAGTTTAGAGTATGTATTATTCCTGTTCAATCGTATTGATTTTTTTTTTAAGCATTCTCTGGTTGTTTCCAACACACATTTTGTCTTTCAGATTTGCTGTCTCTAGGTCATGATGACATCATTAATACATTTGGAATGTGGTTCACTTCCAGCACAGACAATTTGATGTAATGCTCAGACGATCATTAAAAAGAATGCATGGTGGAGGGTTTTTTTGGCAGTAAAACTACAATATAATAATTATAATTCAGTTATAAATAAGGTACTAGACACATAAAACAGTATTGAACTTCCTTAACCCAGGCTTTGCTGTATCAATTGTAATATATTATTTGCTATATAAACTGTAATCCCATTTACTCACATTTTGTTTCTCTTAATTGTTTTAATAAACATTAATGTTTCAATTAACAACTTTGAGTTCCCCAGTATAATATTCTTTATCAAACACATTGTTTGTGTTTTGAGTTTCAAAATAAAACATGTTTTAGACCCTATTAAAATTTAATAATGGTTAATGGAGCATGGTTGTTTTATCACAGTATCACACAAATCTTTTGAGAAAACCCTAAGGGTCCCACTGTAGCTCCCAATATTCTTTCTCCAATAAAAGAGATATTGATAATTGGTCTCCCAGCAGCAATAAATGTGAGTGTTTAGTGTCTTTGAGCTACTGACAGTTTTGTTTCTATTGGCTTTTCCTCTGTATCTTCTTCTTTTGTTCAGCTTTATTTTAGTTGTCTCTTTTCCCTCTATCCCCGGGAGCCAGCTCTGTTGAGGTTTTAGTGTTCCGTACAGAATGGAAAAAGCAGCAAATACTGGGACAATCATCACTTATAGAAACATTCAGCAATGGTTTCTTTTTTAGCTATGTGCCAACATTCTATTCCAGTGGTTTACAATCTTTCTTTAGTTAAGGAAACCTATAATTATACTGTGAAAGTCTGCTGAACCCCAACCCTCTCTAATAGCGTGTCTGAGATTAGATGTCTTGTAAGGAACCCCAACCCTCTCTAATAGCATGTCAAATCAGATGCATTGTAAGGAACCCCAACCCTCTCTAATAGCATATAATTTCTGGATGTTTTCTATATCTTTAATCATGGATGCATACTACATTTCTGGACTAACATTCAGATTTATTTCTGCAAACAGGTATGTCTCTCTGACTTGAATTCTTCTATCAATTTCTCTCCAATTGCAACATATCTTACATTTAATTAACAACTACTTAGTATGTCTCTCTGACTTGATGATTAGGCAAACCCCTCCCTTAATTGTTAGTCAAGTGAATGTGTTCAGAGTATTTAAGACTGTCTATCTTGACTGTGCCATATGGCTGTTTCATATCCAAAGTGTCACATATATAAAGTGTCTGTGGAGTTGAACAATACAAGATGATCTGGACTCTGCACTTCAACAACTACAACAACTCTGCAACTGTGAGAACGAAATGCTCTGCTAATTTGTACTCTTTGTATCTTTCAATACCTGGGAAGTCTCTGCCCTGCATCTTACTATACCCTCCCTAATGCCTTTTCTGTTTACTGTTTCCTCATTCCTTTCTATTCTCTCCAACTTCCCCACTCCCCTCCTATCCACATTTCTTCATCTCTCCAACCCTCCACTTATGTCTGTGCCCATACACTGCACCATTATTTATACACCTCTCTCCCAACAACTTATTTACCCCTCAATAAAAAGCACCCCCACAAATCCTCTCTTCGCACCCTCTATCTATCTACTACTTCCAGCTGCTGGGGATAACTCTCCTAATCCTGGACCAAGCTATATACACACCTGCTCTCTCCCACGTCTCCCTGCCACCTCTTCCCCTGCTAATTGTGTTAATACTGACTAACCTTTAAAACTCCCCTCACAAATCAAGCACCAAACAGTCTGCATTTATGGCTGCTGTCCCACACCCACAGTCTCTCCTACCAACCATTGTGACCAAGTATTGTCATCCACTGCACTTATTCCCTCACCTGCTGTCTCTGTAAATCACCCAACATATATACATATATATATAGTGGTATAACTTAGATTGTAAGGTCTTCGTAAGGATTTCCTTTCCTATTGTCTGATTTTTCTGCGATTATTGTATTATTATAATTTCCTGTACTGTTTTCTTTGTGAAGCACTGAGTACACTTTTGGCGCTATATAAATAAAGATATACATATATACACACCTACATGTATATAAGTGTCAAAAAGAGTGCTACTGGGCGTGGCTAAATGTATACAACAAGAAACAAAGAAGTCCAGAGCAACATCCAATGTGACAAAAACACACAGTGAAATTGAACCTGTCACAACCAGCTGCATGAAAAGAAAACCTGCTTTCTTGGAAAATGGGGAGGGGCGAACTTAAACCCTGGGAGGGAGGAGCCACTGACCTCCAAAACAGCTGAGACCAGCTGGACAAAGTTAACAAACACACAGATACCCAGCAAGCTCTCATAAGCCCCCAAAATTACCACAAAATATACATGTGTATATGTGTCAAAAACAGTGCCATTGGGCATGGCTAACTGACAGGTTCAATGCCAGGACCATTCTGTCTCTCATTATAGAGGTAAATAAGAATTTTAATCAGTTAGTGTTAGGACCTACAAATTGGTCATGCCTTGAAGTGGCTCGCAAGCTTACAACGCTTTGTCCAAAGGGTTAACGAAATAACCCTTTTTCAAGAGATATATAGGTATTTCACTGTGTATTTTAGTCACATTGGATGTTGCTCTGGAGTTCTTTGTTACTTGTTGTATACACCTACAAACATGAGATCAGATGCATTGTAAGGAACCCAACCCTCTCTAATGGCGTGTCTGAGTTCAGATGCATTGTAAATTCATCTGTATTTGGTAAATAAAAATATCACTTGTGAGCACCTTCCCATGTCAGACTACAACCCCGCTTTTCACCATTATCTGTTAGCATACAGTGCTTTCACTGCAGCCAGGGATTCTGGGAAATGACAAATGAGCACACCTTATACTTCATGTCCATAAAATCTCTTCCAACTTCTCATTACAAAGCCAGTATAACCAGCCTCACGCTGTAGAGAAACAAAAGTTGGTCTCTGGCTGTATTGGAAGCACTGTACGCTAAGAGATATGGTATAAATGGAGGATTTCAGACCTGGCTGAGACATGTGAATGTGCTCACAAGTGATGTTTGTATTTGCTATACACTTTATGGTGGAGATTTTTGTCACTTTTATACCCACCATAATTTATATAATCTGTATTTGTTACAATTTTCATATGACCTGAAAATATCATGAAACCCTTTAAGGATATCTGGGGATCTCAAAGGTTCCTACTACAGTAGGAGCTCTTGTTGAAAAACACTTCTATTCATTATGTCAATTTAAAAAAAAAAAGCTTTAAAAAAATAAGTACGTTATTAAGTACTGCCCCTTTAAAAGCACACTTCCAAATGTCTCAGCCAGGGTCGGTTCTACCAGTAGGTCAATTGGGCGGCAGAATTTGGGGGGGGGGACATAATTCTAACTGCATGGGGATTTCCCGAGCAGGGAGAGAGATGGTCCGTTTCCTCCATCCTGATTGGCTGCATTAGCCAGCAGCAGCCAATCATGAGGTGGTGTAAGGAGCCTGGGGGTGGGGCCAAGCAGAGGAGGGGAAAGCATGGACCAGAGAGAGGTGAGAGGGGGGGGGGGATGTGTGTGTCACTGTGTGTTCATCTCTGTCTTGATGTGTGTGTGTATTTGTGTGTTTTCTGTGGCGTGCGTGTGTGTGTGTGTGTGTGTGTGTGTGTGTGTGTGTGTGTGTGTGTGTGTGTGTGTGTGTGTGTGTGTGTGTGTGTGTGTGTGTGTGTGTGTTAGGGGGAGAGAGAATAACAGAGACAGGAGGGGAGAGAATGACAAAGAGAGGGGGGAGAATGACAGAGAGGGGGAGAATGACAGAGAGAGAGAGGGGAGAGAATGACAGAGGGATGAGGGAGAATGACAGAGACGGGGGAGAATGGCAGAGAGAGGGGGAACGAATAGACAAGGAGAGAGGGGGAGAATAACAGAGAGGGAAGAGAGAATGAGGGACTGAGAATGAGATAAGTGGTGAGGGAGAGGGAAGAGGAGAGTTATAGGGAGAGAGGGGGAACACAAGAATGACTGGAAGAGAGGGGGGAAAGAATAACGGAGCGAGGGGGGAGTGTGTATGAATGTTAGAAAAAAAATCTATCATGTACAACATTGCAATTTTTTAGTTAGAAAAAAAAAGATGAAACTGAATTGTGTGTGTGAGGGGGGGGGAGATATAGGGGTGGGAGGGGAGGCGAAGGTTTGCCTAGGGCACCAAATACCCTTGCACTGGCAATCAATTACAGCACCTGTGTTATTCTAAAAGCAAAGCATATTTTCTGCTTCATTGAGAAAATCCCTACAATTCCCATTCAGATCTTTAATTCTAAAATGTTAAAAAAATTCAGCACTTCGCAACATACACCAAGGGGGCCATGCAGTAAAGTCAGATAGAAAAAATCGCCAGGGTTTTTAATTCGCCCTTTTTGACAGTGTTGCTATCACTGTATGCAGAAAGCCCCGAATATCTGCGATACAGTAGCAACATTTTTTTAAATGGCGAGTAGCCGACGGCGTGATGATCGTCTCTCTGAGAACTAGGAAATGGTGTGGCGTGTTCAACAATGTTATTGTGGCATTGGGCGATAATCTCACGAGACAAATAATTTCTCGGGCGGTCTATTTAAATGCTGCATTTATTAGTAATTTTTCTCTGTGTTGTTGGGAGTGAGTGAGAGACAGACAGAGCTAGGCATTTGGAGTTTTTTTGATTGCTACAGTTGGTGTGTATTTTGAGAGATTTGTCTTGTGTTGTTTTGTTTTCTTTACACATTTTTGTTATTGTGATTTTGAAAGTGTTTTGTGTGTGTCGTTTAATTTGTTTTTCTGTTATTTGTGAGTGCTAGAGGTATGGACGGGAGGCGTGGGAGTCAGAGGAGTGATGGTTGGGTGACTGGTGGGGTGAGTGCTGGTGCTGAGGTGAGTGGTGTTGTGGTGAGTAGGCGTGGGAGAACACGTTTGAGTCAGAGGAGTGATGGTGGTGGTGGGGTGACTGGTGTTGGTGGTGTTCGGCTGAGTAGGCATGTGAGTGCCTGTGTGAGTCAGGGGAGTGATGGTGGGGTAACTGGTGGTGGGGTGTCTGGTGGTGGTGGGGCATGTGGTGGTGGTGGTGGCAATGATACTAGGCTCCTGCAGTCTGTTCCACTGGAAGAAGGGGAGTCAGTCAGCAGCAGGCGAGCTCAGCTGTTGCAGCTGGGCGTAAGAAGTGTTCCACTGCGGCCATTGTAAACGACAGAGTGAGTTTTCTGAGTTGCGAGTAGCAGATTCTTTAGGGTGCCGACCTCAGGCGCTTCCTGATGCCTACTGCCACCCCGGCGGCATGGGCATCACTCAAAATGTCATCTTCACTTGGAGACAATTGGTACTAGCACAGATAAGTTTTGTGTATACAGCCTTGTGTTTGTATGTTAAATGTTGTTTGTTTGCTGTCTTTTGGCAGTCAGTGTTGTTCATTAGTGTTATATGTTAGTTTGTCCTATATCTACAGCAGGGGGGCGCAAACTTTTTTCCCTGCGCCCCCCTGCCGGCTATCCCCTCACTCCCGCGCCCCCCCAACCCCAACTTACCCTCGCACCGGCGTAATGACGTCACGTTGCCATAGCAACGTGACGTCACATGACCTCGCAGCGTCATTTTGACGCCGCGTTGCCATGGCGACGCCGGGAGGAAGCCGCCGGAGCCACTGGTAAGTATGGTTTACAGAGGCCCTGCAGCTCCCCCGGCACTTAATTTAAGTGCCTTCGGGAAGCGCGCGGGGCCTCTGTAAACCCCGCGCCCCCCGTCGGCAGTCTCGCGCCCCCCCTGGGGGTCGCGCCCCACAGATTGCGCACCGCTGATCTACAGCAGTATACACTATGTAATATCTTTGTGCTTTATTCCATATATCTCGGATGCCTTCCACAAAGTTACAAAGTTGATCTGGAAGAACAGGACTGTCCCACCAGGAGCATAGCTCTTGCCAGTTTATCTGGATATTTGTTGGACTTTATTTTTCAAGGCGCTGGTCTGTATTTATGTTGTCTTTTTTTTAATATAAATAAAAGGAACTTTCTCACAAAAATAACTACTGTATTGTGCACATATCCTTACCAAAGCATAGAAAACCATACATCACCCAAACTAGTGGTGTAGAGGGCTGAATGCAGCCCGCTAGGTATGCAATATTGTTAAGTACAGTATATTGTAGTCATAAATTGAAACCAATGTTTCGGTAAGGCCTCGGGCATGGTCAGCGCTTATGAGCTGACCCGTGCTGAGGCGCGCTCTCACTTACCAGTGAGCCCCTGCAGCCGCAATGAGAGCGGCTTTAGTAGGGGCTCACCTACGCTTCCACAAGCGCGCGGAAGCGTAGGTCTTATCCAAATTTTAGATTTCGTGCTCATGGGAGCGCAGGGCCGGTCACGTGATCGGTTCGCCCAATGATGGCGAACCAGCTCCGTGACGTCACTGGCCCATCCCCCGACATGCCCCCGGACGGTGCGCTAACCAAGGCCAGGGAAAGCACCCGCTTTCCCTCAGCCTCAGCGCACCTCCGCACGGGCTGAGTCACCATGGACTCAGCCTAAGCTAAGTGACCATCAGCAGTCTATCAGCATTTGCTAATTGACATTAAAACTGCTAATAAAAAGGATTCTGATATAAGGCAGTTATGCAAACATATATAGATGTTCAGCTTTTCATCTATCTCAGTTTTTGTGTCACTCAGTAATTGGAAATGGTCAACACTGGTGGAAGAAATGTGTAGATACTTGTGTAATCCTTTTATCCCATCCCCCCCTAAGTGACCTGGTTACTTCAGGTGTAATGGTGCTGCAACCTGCTGGTAACAGGAGGGCTGAGGGCTCCGCGGTGGTGTGGGGAAAGCCAGGACAGTGACTGGGGGACAGATTACCTCCAGATGGTGCAGTGCCTCCAGCCAGTAAGGATCCTCTAGGGTCTTCAGGGGATAGACCCTCACTGACACTCCTCATACCCAGAGACATGAAGCCACACAGAAATGTCTTTTCTTGGTAGCTTTATTGCAGATAAGTGTACAGCAAGTCTCAACAGTCTTCCATGATCAGTCCTTTCTCTACCTAGCTCAGAGCCCTGACTAGTAGCATGGTCTTCTTTCCCCCCCTTCCCCCCTTCACCTCAACATGGGGGCAAGTGAAGAGACAGCTTTCTTCATGTGTTGTCTCCTCTCTATCTCAGCTCACTCTCAACACTGACTAACAGAATGAATAACTGACAACCTAATGTAGGAGGTATGTCACAATTTGAACATCTCAGGGGAGTGTCTCTAACTTTGACTCATTACAAGCCAAAGCCAGATACAGATTGGCCCACACACAGCATGGGGCGTTCCAACCAATATCCACCCCTTTGATTGACAACCTCAGAGTTGCAAGGCCCGCCCTCGAATATTGCTACAACATTCAAGGCTGAAATACACATAAAGACCTCTTGAAGGAATTAACCTTTCCACTGCCTGCTCTAACAGGACTGACAGAGGAAAAGCCCAGAAAAAGAAGTAACTGCCAGGAGGCTATGTTACACTTGTAAATGTCAAGCTTTGAATTATACTTTGAATAATTTGTGTAGGTGTACAGAATATATGGTAGAGTTTGGTGTTATTTAATTGAAAAATCACAGCATTTACAAATAGAAAACATTTATGCATAGCTCAAGTTACCTATGAAAACATATCGAAATTGCTAAGACAGCTTCGTGTTTTGGTAGTTTCTATACCGTTTATAAATTATTGTCCTGATCGACAACTTTAAACCAAATAAATCTGTGCAACCTTAAATTATCTAACATTTCTGAAATAACTTCTGTACTGTATACACTTCTAATGTGGTTTTTCTATAGCTCTCAGAAGAGGGCTGTAGTTCTACATTATATTGTAAGTGAAACATTGCTCAAATTAAAGAGACAAAACAGAAATGTATGATGTGTTCAGAGGAGACGTGTTTTATTGACCGGACTAATATTCTAACTTCCACTTCCACTGCAATTGTATTGCAATCCTCTCAAATTATGACATTAAAATAAAAAAGCCCTTTGTTAGGTTGATTGTAGCAGTGTTAATTTAGTGTTCTTGTACCTATTTTCAGATAATGATTGTCATTTTTTCTAATGATTATTTTGCAGGTAGTGACTATTTAAAAATGTGCATTTTTCATTATCTTGTAGAAGAGATGATCATTATTTACTTTATATCTAATCTGTGGTATACACGTTATTATTATTCTATTGTATATACAGTCATTAATCAACATACAAAATGATGCATGAGACTTAATATTATAACCATTGTAAAAAGAGAGTTTCACACACATTTAGTCAATGGGTAATACACATAATGATTATTGTGGTCTAACGAGGTGTCTCAGATGCCAAATCGTTAGAGCAGAAAAATCATTACGTGTATTACCCAATGACTAAATGTGAGTGAAACTCTCCTTTTACAAAATTGACTTAATAAATAAGATGTCCTGTTTTGGGGTGTTTCTTATTTTCTTCCTGCATACCACCAATATTCAAATACTCAATTGAGCTGAATACTGGCTGGAGACAACGGTCAAGTTTTTAACCTGTGAGGACATACCTCACTATTTACTAACATACATAATCTCATTTTTTCTTTTGTTTTCTTCTTTTTCTGTGCCCAAGGACTTTTTGTTACATGAATATACAGTACATGCTTGATTTGTAAGGTTTTGAACTTTGATTTCCATTAAAAAGTTATCACTAGCTGCAAAAAAATAAAAGTATCATTTGCCCATGTTTTTATCTCTGATTATTACATTTTTTTAAGTTTGTCCAGTGATGATGAAAAACAGTGTAAACTATACCCTGTATTTACTAGAACAAAATCTTAACTCTTAAGCTGCCCTTATGGTATTCCTTGTACATCATATGGACTGGCACACCCAAGGCCCTTATGACATTCAGGGAACGACATGCTAGTTTAGCTCATGTTGATAGGGGAGATTGCGTTTGGAACATGATGCAAACTGAAGTGGAGCCTCTACTTCCATGTCGCGTCACTCGAGGGCCCATTGCGCCATGTTATTTGCTGCCCCAAGAGATCACGTGCTCTTGATCCAAGACGACTGGAAGCACTAGGGCACTGCCAGTCTTATGGCAGCAAAAAGGGTTAACTGTTGCTTTGGTGATGATCTCAAAATCAGTATAGAACACAAACTGCCTTTGATCAATCAGGTCACTAAAAATAAACGGTTTACACAGGGTAATGTAGAGCGTAAAATTTGGTCTAAAATTGGGAGAAACCCTAGGTAAATTTTTCAGGAAAAACACAGACAAAATTTCCAACAATTTGGTAAATTTTTCGTATTTGAAGTTCTGTGTAAAAGTGTTGGACATGACCCCTCTAGTTTACTTTATGTATGAATAAATATTGCACTTCATATTCACAAATAACAATTGCTTCCTTTCAAACTAGATTAGCATGTATTTTATTTAGTAGCACTATTCCTGCTTCAGCATGATTGAGAATGGAGAAAATTAATGTACGTATGCACCCAGGTGAAATCTGATCCTGCAAATTTATAAGGTGAATATTACTAAGTCTGTTAAAAAAGCAATACCTCTTCCTCCTCAAAAATCTAAAAGAATGTGGGGGAGAGAAATTGTTAGTTTATTAGGTTCATTAAATATACCTCTACTCATCCCCCTTCTGTCTTTTTCTCTCACCTTGAATCCTGGCTCTCTTTTTTTCTCTCCTCAGACTCACCTGTTCTTCTCCTTGGTGACTTCAAGTGCCATATTGATGACCCCTCTCTCCCTTGGGCTTCCCGCTTTCTCTAACCTCTTCTTTTGACCTTCAACAGTGGACTGCAGCCAGCACCCACAAGTATGGCCTCTACCTAGACCTGCCTTTCACTAAACTTTTCTCTCTCGGATTTTTCCATTTACCCCTTTCCTCTCTCTGACCATCACTTCATCTCATTTTCTCTCTCACACTTATCCCCTTTTCCACCTCCATCTACACCTCGTCTCTGCAGAAACCTGCGCGCTATTAACCTTCCAGCTTTTGATTCCACTTGACACTCCTTCCTCTCCTCTCTCAGCTCTGTTCCAGACACCTGACAACCTGGTAAGGAACTACAACTTTGCCCTATCCTCCTCCCTAGATTTACATGCCCTGCTTTCTCTCTGCTGTTCTCGCCCTTTGAACCCCAGACCCTGGCTAAATTCCCACACGTGCATGCTGCGTTCCTGCACTCCTTCCTCTGAACGCCTCGGGATTAAATCACTACAAATTTATGCTATCCTGTTTCAACTCTGCCCTCTATCAAGCTAAATAAACCTACTTTTCTTCACTATTCAACACGCACAAGTCTAATCCATGCCAACTCTTCTGTCTTTGACTCCCTTCTCAGACCACCCTCTGCTGCCTGTTCTTCTTCCTCCATCTCACCTCAGGACTTTGCCGATTATTTCAAGGAAAAGGTGTAATCCATGCGTCATGCCACCTCCTCTGTATCCTCCTCCCATCCTACACCTCTTCCTAACTCTCCTCCTGCATTCCTTGACTCTTTATCTGCTGTCACAGAAGAGGATGTGCTGTTGCTGATCTCCACTTCTCCCTCTACCACCTGCCCTCTTGACCCCATTCCCTCCCATCTCCTAAAACATCTTTCTCCTACTTATATCCCTACTCTCACACACGTTTTTAAGTCCTCCTTCTACTCTGGATCTTCCCCTCTTCCTTCAAACATTGTAACGCCTGTATGCCCGCAGACCTGGCCAGTCCCCAATACTGAGGTGGGTAAGGGTATAACACGCACCCACAGCAGTGAGGGCGTGCCCGGAGTGTGGTATGATGCGTTGCCGGGACTGGTGAGAAAGAGTTAACTTGATACTTGCTGTGTCCGGGGTGCCAGAAGTCCGTGGGTAGAGATCCGAGAGCCGTATGTCAGGGGCAGGAGAGAGCAGCGTAGTAAGGTCCAAAGCCGAGTCCAGGGAGTAGCGAGGTACACGAAGTCAACGAGAGCCAAGATCAAATCCAAGGGTATCCAACGGGGGCAGGGAAAGGAACTAGAGTTGTAATACAGAAGAGAGCCAGGCATAGACGACCGAACAAGCGAAGAACTATGGAGAGCAAGTAAGGAGAGGGCAGACTGGGGTTATATATACAGGAGGACCAATGAGAGCAAGAGGTGGAGCGGAGGCCTGTGTGAGCGAGCCCAGGGATAGGTTCAGGTGCCCAGAGTGGGAGCCAGCCAGGGGAGTGATGGAGACATCCTGTAGCTGATGGGAGGCGGAGCCAGCGGTGCGGGAGGATGGCAAAGAGGATCGGGTGCGCACGCGCCCTGTAAGGTTCCCTTGCGCGCGCTCCAGCCGCGTGTGGGTGGATATAGCGTGCGCCGCGGAGGAGCGCCATGGCGTCTGACCGGAGGAGGTAAGGAGCCGACGGGGAGGGGTCTGGGACGAGTGGCCGCACTGGGAGCCTGGGTGACGGGGACCCACTGAGAAGCACATGTCCTCTAATCCCTTACAAATATGCAACAGTTATACCATTACTCAAAAACAGCAAGCTTGACCCTATCTGTCTTTCTAACTATCGACCTGTCTCCCTCCTGCCTTTTGCCTCTAAACTTCTTGAACATCTTGTATTTTTTCACTTGCTCTATTTCCTCAACACCTATTCTCTCCTAGACCCTCTACAATCTGGCTTCCGCACTGCTCACTCCACTAAAACAGCCCTAACTAAAATAACTAGTGACCCCCATGCTGCCAAAGACAGAGGTCATTACACTCTGCTCATATAACTCAACCTGTCTGCAGCATTTGATACTGTGGACCACCGTCTTCTCCTTCACATTCTCCATACTCTTGGCATTTGTAACAAAGCTCTATCCTGGATCTTCTCTTTCCTCTCCCATCGTACTTTCAGTATCTCTTTTGTTAACACCTCCTCTATCAATCTCTCTGTGGGGGTACCCAAGGTTCTGTCCTGGGACCTCTTCTCTTTTCTCTGTACACACTCTCTCTAGGTGACCTAATCACATCTCTTGGGTTCAAATATCACCTCTATGCTGATGACACACAAATTTACTTTTCTACCCCTGACCTGCGATACAGACCAAAGTTTCTGAATGTCTCTCGGCTATATCATCCTGGATAGCCCTCTGCCAACTTAAACTTAACATGGCAAAAACAGAGCTCCTCATACTTCCTCCCAAACCTAGTCCTACTACCTCCATCCACATTAATGTTGGAAGTACTAAAGGCCTCTCTCACATTCTTTTCTCACATTCAAAAGGTAGCAAAAAATTGTTGTATTTTTCCACAGCAATATTGCCAAGATACGCCCTTTCCTCTGTTGCTCGACTGCAAAAACTCTGACACAGACCCTCATTCTCTAATCCTCGACTACTGTAACCTCCTGCTGTCTCGCCTTCCTGCCTCTCACAAGTCTCCCTTACAATATATCCTAAATGCTACTGCCAGAATCACTCTACTATTTCCGAAATCTGTCCCAGCGTCTCCCCTGCTGAAATCCCTCTCCTGGCTTCCTATGAAATCCCGTATCACACACTCAATTCTCCTCCTCACTTTTAAAGCTTTACACTCTTCTGCTCCTCCTTACATCTCAGCCCTAATTTCTTGCTATACACCAACCCGACTCTTGCGTTCTGCTGAAGGATGTCTTCTCTCTACCCCTTTTGTATCTAAAGCCCTCTTCTGCTTTAAACCCATCTCACTGACTGCTCCACACCTCTGGAACGCCCTTCCCCTCAATATCCGACTAGCACCCTCTTTATCCATATTTAAGACCCACCTCAAAACACACCTGCTTAAGGAAGAATATGAGTAGCTCCATGGTTGATAATTAACACATCATACATAAACTTTGGCCCCTTGCAGATGCACTTACAAGAATGCCCTCTTACTGTCTCTGTACGTTCTTCCTACCAACCAATTAGATTGTAAGCTCTTTCGGAGCAGGGACTCCTTTTTCTAAATGTTACTCTTATGTCTGAAGCACTTCTGTCCTTTATCTGTTATTTATATTATTTGTTATTTATATGATTGTCACGTATACTGCTGTGAAGCGCTATGTACATTAATGGCGCTATATAAATAAAGACATACATATGTACACTTATTTTTCTCAGATGACATAATGGTAACAGCATGCAGGAACATTCACAACTTCTCTCCTTCTGTTAATATTATTAATTGCATTGATTAGTGAGTGTTTTGGAAAAGGATTCTAGATGCATAGTTTTCATAGGGCATATCTTTGTTTGCAGTGTATGGCTGCTAAATACATAGGGGGTCATGCACTAAGCTCCGTTAAGTCACTTTTAGAGCGCAAAGTGCTCTTAGAACGTGATGTTGCGCTTTACACGATGCACTAAGCAACGCAAACAGGCACTTAGCGCTCTAAAACTGACTTTTTTTCAGGAATTTTTTCTAAGTCCAACTTTGCTCGTTCGTTACCCTGTTTGCGTTAAATTCTGCCCTTAAGCGGGATGCACTAAGCAACGCAACCTTAGCGTACGCGAAAGTTGCGTTGATCAAAACACGTCAGCTCAAGGAAGACGCAAAAAAAGCTGGATTTAGAAAAAATTATTGCTTTACATTTTTGCATGCGCAAAACCCATACAACAGTACCCGAGGGAGCCCGGGGGTCGCGTGGATGTCCCCGGCTGACCCCGCGGGGATCCGGGGGTCCCCGGCTCACTTAGCGGGGGTCCCCGTGGGAGTGCGGGTGTCCCCGCGGGAGTCCGGGGGTCCCCGCAGCCGTCCCGGGGTCCCCGCGGGAGTCCCGGGGTACCCGCGGGCCTGCGGTACCAATGTTGCGCCTCCAAAAATAATAAACAATATTTATAACTAAATACACCCCCCTAACACATACAATACAGTAATGGGCAAAATTACTATTATCCACATATGGATAATAATGCATTTGCCCATTTTAAATACATATAACTTTCAATAAATACAGTCAATATATATTACACTTACCTTTTACAGGCACCCACGGTGAAGGCCGTCTTCATCCTCATCTTCATCCTGCCCATGTCTCTCCGGTGCTGCAAAACATACACAAGACAAAAAAGAGCCAATGTAATGTCCCCTAACCCCTTAATCACCTTAGCGGTTATTAACCGCTAAAGTCATTAAGGGGTTACCCCACCTTCATCCACCACTCGGGAGGCCTACATACCCTCCCCCACTAACCCCCCACCCCGTGAGGCCTAACCACCCTCACCCACTACTTAGCCGGGAGGCCTACCCACATACTCTTGGGACCAATACCCCCTTCCCCCACCCCCAGAACCCACAATAAAAACAATACACTGCCCCACAATAAACATCATTATATTATTATTATTAAATACATAACCCACCCCCTGTGCCCCCCCATAAATACATGATTTATTATTTTACATACAGGGTTAATACCCCAGGCCCACAGGAGTCCCCGGTGAGCCTGACGAGTCACCTCACAGACCTAGAGGTGCACAGAATCATATTTCACACAGGGTCTGGAGGCCTGTTGGTGGTTCCCGCCAGGCACCATGGTCCACCAGGTGGTCTCCGTGGGTCACCGTGGGCCACAATGGGGTCTCCACGGTAGGCCCGCGGTTGTCTGGGGGCCCCGGGTCAGACCCACAGGTGTCTGAGGGGCCTTGGGTGGTTCCCACGGGGGTCTGGGGGATGTGGGGCCACCGGTTCTTCCCTGCAGGTGTCCCCCGTGGACCCGGCAGCCTGCTACCCGTGAGAAGCCCGAGGATACCGCAGGTGGTCTCCAGAAGTCCCCCGCAAACCAAAAGGAAACAACCCTGTATGTAAAAAAAAATAAACCGGACCTATACATTCAATACATCAATCCCCCCCCCCCCCCCAATACATACAGTACAATAATGTGCAAAATAACGATTATCCAGATATGGATAATAGATTATTTGCCCATTATGAAACACATAAAACATGCATAAATCAAAACATGAATTCTTAATCTTAAAATCACCACATTGCATGTTACAATAAATCCAGCAGCAACTGTAAATATAAAACAACAAACCAGAAGCTACACAAATGTATATGAAATGTCACACAATTGCATTGAGTGTGTACATGATGCAATTAATCTGTGCATCATGTAACACTATGCAAAATATATGTAACAATAAAATACACTATGAACAATGTCCGCTAACCACCAATGCCATCATGAAAATCAAATAGAAACTAAGCAACATCAATACAATTACCATCAATCAATTAATCCATTTCCTAAACGAATTACAATACAATACAAATCAATTATACAATTCCCTGTTCAATTCCTAAAGCCAAACCATTGCCAAAAGAATTCTAATTGAAAGTAACCACCATCATTCTAATCTAACTACCAGAAAGAAGCCATTAAAAATAACCTGTAACTAAATACAAATTACATTATTCACACCAATGTCTAAATAAAGCAGATAAATACATTAGCCATACATGAAAAGAACATAAACATTAGCAAAACAATCAATTATTATCCCTGTACACTGGCGACACACTTTATTCGAGCTCGGCTAGTCCCACGAATTCGGGTATACCCGGGTGTATTGAGGTTTGTGACTGTTTTCTGCCCGAGTGCATTGGGTTATTTTCCAGGCAGGGATTGAAGCATTTTATTCCCGCTGGCTGCAATACTGCACAGTATATATATATATACTGCATTACAATTCATGAATTTATGCCATCTGGTAGACACGCGAAGCATTGCAGCCTATTAAATCCTAATCATTATCATTTAACAGATCAGCCGCCCGTCAGCCAGGCATGAACCCAGGCTGGGAAGGCAAACGCAACGGGGCTTGTCAGAGGTGAGGAGCGGCGCATTCCAGGTATCTGCCAGGTACATACTGGGTATTTGCTCGAATAAAGTGTGTCGGTGCAGTATGTCTATCCATATAGATATACATAACATACAGGGGCAATAATAGAGCATAAAAAACAATGCATTTACATCCAAAAATCACGTAGAATACACCCATTCAGTGTCCGTGAATGTATGTATATACATAGGTACATAGATACATTCACGGGCATTAAATGGGACTGAAAAAATAAAAGACATGAATCAAAAATCAAAAAAACCTGTAAAAGTAAAAATAATACACTTTTCTTTTGTTTACTTACCATTAGATGCCCACTCACCGAAATCCAGGCGACCTGGAAGCACTGGAACCAATCCACAGGTAACCATAAAATAATAAACCCTTACAATCCATAACGGTGTCATCTTTCTTCTATTTGTAATCCTTCCCGTCAGTCTTGGGGTCTTCTTTTCTTCTTTGGGGTCTTCTCCGTCTTCCGTCTTCTTCCATCGTCTTCTGCCACACCCTTCTTCTCTTCTTAGGAGGGGAGGTGTTCCCTCCTCGGCGTCTGGCTTCAAAATGAGGCGACATAGGCTTTTATAGGCCTATGACGTCACATTTTGGTCAAATGTTTCCCGCGGTCCTGATTGAGCCGTGAAAAACATGTGATTTGTAAAAAAAAAAAAAAAATGATGACGTCATTTAAAGGCAATGACGCCAGCCAATCAGAATGGCTGAGTTTCAATTACCTTTAAGATGACGTCATCAAAACAAAGATGGCCGGTGACACATGGTACGGTAGCCAATCAGAGCGTGGAAACTCCATCCCAACTCTGATTGGCTCAAGTAGACCATGTGACAGAGGCTTTTCTTCAGCCAATCAGAATTGGGATGGAGTTCCCACGCTCTGATTGGCTACCGTACCATGTGTTGCCAGCCATCTTTGTTTTGATGACGTCATCTTAAAGGCAATTGAAACTCAGCCATTCTGATTGGCTGGCGTCATTGCCTTTAAATTACGTCATCATTTTTTTTTTTTTACAAATCACATGTTTTTCACGGCCCAATCAGGACCGTGGGAAACATTTGACCAAAATTTGACTTGCCAACTCACCTCAAAGCAGAGATGCAGGGACTCGCGCTGAGAAAAAAAACGGCAAGTTTAAATCTTAACTGCAGCAGCTCTGCTCAAACACGGCAGCACAAGCAGCCTCTCTCCCCCTCTCTCTCACAGCTGCTAGTGCTGTCAGAAGCTGAGTATCCCAACTGGTAACTTTGTTGCTTGCAACAAAGTAATATTTCTCACCACATCTATTGCCTGTGCTACTGTAAGGTAATTTGTATTTATTTTTAATTAGTTGTAGTTAGTATCACAGTCCCCCCACTTCTCTCCCACACACCCCATCCACCCACCTCTCCCCCTCCATTCCCCCCAATTCTCCCACTCACCCCTTTTCTCCCCTCACCTCTTTTCTTGCCTCACCTCTCCCCCCCACCCCTCACCTCTCCCCCCTCCTTCACTTCTCTTTCCCCTCTCCTCCACCTCTCTCTTCTTCCCCCCTCACATCCCTCTTCCCCCCCTCACCTCCCTCTTCCCTCCTTCACCTCCCTCTTCCCCCCTCACTCCCTCTTCCCCCTCACCTCTCTCTTACCCCTCACCTCTCTCCCCCCCCACCACTTCTCTCTTCCCCCCTCCTTCACTTCTCTCTCCCCCCCTCACCTCTCTCTTCTCCCCCTCCTTCACCTCTCTCTTCTCCCCCTCCTTCACCCCTCTCTCTCCCGCCCCTCAGCCCTCTCATCTTCTACTTTACTACTTTTTCCAACACAGGTATATACACTGATAAAAATCAATGACTACAAAAATGTATCTTTTTTTTATGAAAAATTAAAAAAAAGTCTACATTTAGCCTATAATAGTAATAATCCCCTCAGAACAGGGCATTATTGGCCAGTAATGCCCTGTTCTGAGGGGATTATTACTTAATTATAGGCTAAAGCTGTTAAATTTGGGGCATTATTGAAATCACAGCTATCTTATTGGTTAAAATTCCGGGCATTATCCAATCAGTAATGGCCCGGAATTTTTGGCACCCTGCCAAGTTTTTCAGCCAATCAGCTTACAGTTCTCATTCACAACGAGTGAGGTCAGCTCTCAGACAGGGGAGGTGATTGGACAGGAAGCAGCAGCAAGGCACTGACTCCTCCCCCACCCTGCCTGCAGAGAGCTCCGCACAGGAGAGTGAGGGGAAATGTGTGTGTATCTGTTGTATGTTTTGTGGGTGTAAAGGGGGCCAGCAGAGTCTTTTATTTGTTTGTGTTTTGTGTGTCTTCTGTTGGTGTGTGTTTTGTGGGTGTAGAGGAGGCAGCAGAGTCTGTTTTGTTGGTGTGTGGCTGCTGTGTGTGTGTTTTGTGGGTGTAGATGAGGGCTGCAGTGTGTGTGTGTCAGTGTGTGTTTTATGGGTGTAGAGGGGGGCTGCTGTGTGTGTGTTTTGTGGGTGGAGGAGGGGTGCAGAGTGTTTTTTTGTGTGTGTGTCTGCAATGTGTGGGTTTACAGGGGGGCTGCAGTGGGTGTAGTGAGGGGGCTGCTGGTGTGTTTTTGTGGATGTAGAGGGGGCAGAGTCTGTTTGGTTGGGTTGTGTGTGTCTCTGCAGTGTGTTTTGTGGGTGCAAAGGGAGGCTGTAGTGTGTGTTTTGTGGGTGGAGGAGGGGTTCAGAGTGTTTTGTGTGTGTCTGCAGCGTGTGGGTTTACAGGGTTGCTGCAGTGGATGTAGAGAGGGGCTGCTGGTGTGTGCTGGTGTGTTTTGTGGATGTAGAAGGGGGTAGCAGTCTGTTTTGTTGGTGGGTGTGTCTGCAGTGTGTTTTGTAGGTGTAGAGGGGGGCTGTAGTGTGTGTGTGTGTGGGGGGGGGGTCAGTAGGTGTAGAACAGGGATGAGCAAACTATTTATGCCGAACCCCCCTTTTCATCCATGAAATTTCTCGAGCCCCCCCTGCCTGATGTAATCAAAATCACATGACGTCAGCGCACGTGACATGGTTCAGCCAATGAGGGCGAACCAGCTTTGTGACGCATCCGCCATGCGTCTACAATCTCCTGCAGCCAAGTTCACAAATCGCTTGGGCTGCAGGCGTGCGCGCAGGCAGTATACTAGTATTGGATCACTGTTTATTTTATTGTTTGCTGGCATCTAGTAATATTTTTTTTCTGGTACACAAAGGCAATCCATTTGAGGGGGCAGTCACCAACCTCTTTGCTACCTCCCTTCCCTCACCCCCCCCCCCCTTTTGTTTTCCCCTTCCCCTCCCTTTTTTCCTTCTCCCATTTGCTTTCACAGTGTCATCAACTCCTACCTACCAGTTTTATGTATTATTTATTTCTGTTTTGAATGTTGCCCAGGGATCAGGGACCCCCATAACCAAACTCAAGGAGGGTACTGATGAATCTCCCCTGCTGATCAATACTCCCAAGTGACCCCCCTGACCCAAAGAATAACCCTCAGCCCCCCAAAACTCATCCTCCTCCCAAGTCCCTCAATTCTGCCATTTCTGCCTGACCTTCATCCCTCCATTTAGTTGGGGGGGACGGGGACGGGGAGTACTCCGTTGATCTCTTCCTAGTCCTGCTGGAGCTCCCTGGGGATAGGCGATTATGAGACGGGGGCCTGCTCTGGATCCTCCAAGTGCTGGAAGGCCCTGCTACCAGTGGGTGTGCAGCTCTTTGATCTGAAAAGGGAACCACCTCCTCCCGTGCCAGAACACACACACACACTCACACTCTCTCCCTCTTGCCATTGTGTCTTTCTCTCTCACCTTCCCCCAGTATCTTTCTCTCTCACCTTCCCCCCAGTGTCTCTCTGTCACCTTTCCCCCAGTGTCTCTCTGTCACCTTCCCCCCAGAGTCTCTCTCTCTCTCACCTTCCCCCAGTGTCTTTCTCTCTCACCTTCCCCCAGTGTCTCTCTCTCTCACCTTCCATCAGTGTCTCTCTCTCTCTCACCTTCCCCCAGTGTCTCTCTCTCTCTCTCACTTTCCCCCAGTGTCTCTCTCTCACCTCCCACCAGTGTCTTTCTCTCTCACCTCCCCCTAGTGTCTCTCTCACCTTCCCCCAGTGTCTTTCTCTCTCACCTTCCCCCAGTATGTCTCCCACCTCTCCATGTCTCTCTCCCCCTCCCCCCAGTATGTCTCTCACCTCTCCATGCCCCTCTCTCCCCCTCCCCCAATATGTCTCCCATCTCTCCTTGTCTATCTCTCCCCCTCCCCCCAAAATGTCTCCCACCTCTCCATGTCTCTCTCTCCCCCTCCCCCCAATATGTCTCCCACCTTTCATGTCTCTCTGCCCCCAATATGTATCCCACCTCTCCATGTCTCTCTCCCCTTCCCCCCAATATGTCTCCCACCTCTCCATGTCTCTCTTTCTCCCACCTCTCTGTGTCTTTCTTTCTTTCTCACACAAACACTTACCTCATCACGTGGCATTCAGTAAGTCAAAGCCTCTGCTGAAGGAGCTGTGCAGCACAGCGCCACCTAATGGCTGCAGGAGAAATTGCAGATACGGACTGCCTTTCCCTCTGCTTCTCTGCAAAATTGCTCCCCCTAAACAATCTTGCGCCCCCCCCCCAGGGGGGCGCGCCCACCAGTTTGTGCACCTCTGGTGTAGAGGGTGGAGGAGGGCTGCAGTGTATGTGTGTGTGTGTGTGTGTCTGCATTTTTGTGGGTTTACAGGGGGCTACAGTGTGTATGTTTTATGCATGTAGAGGGGGGGAAGCAGTATGTTTTGATGGTGTGTGTGTCTGCAGAATGCTTTGTGGGTGTAGAGTTGGTTGCAGTGTGTGTGGGTGTAGAGGGTGGAGGAGGGCTGCAGTGTCTGTGTGTGTGTCTGCAGTTTTGTGGGTTTACAGGGGGCTGCAGTGTGTTTCTGTGTTTGTGGGTGTAGATGGGGGGCTGCTGTGTGTGTTTTGTGAGTGTAGAGGGTGGAGGAGGGCTGCAGTGTATTTTGTGGATGTAGAGGAGGGGGCTGCAGAGTGTGTAGGGGGGACGGCAGAGTGTGTTTGTGTGTTTAGAGGGGAGCTGCAGTGTGTGTGTGTGTGTATATATATATATATATATGTAGCCCTGTTTCCTAGTGAACACAGACTGCTACCATATGCTGTATGACCTGCAGGCTCACAGAGCCTGAGCCTCCGCCACGGAGAACCTGGGGTACGCAATATAATAGCTAATACCTGATACTTGGTGCAGCGCCTCCACCTGCGACAGCTCGCCAGAGGGGAAGTGGTTCTTCGCCGGACACTTATCTACATCAACACACACACAGCAGTATAACCAACCAAATAACTTTACTAGCATGAAAGGGTGTGCGTGTCTCTCACGTATCAACAGGTGTCCCTCCCTAGAGGGGCACTATCTATGGCGTCTCGCAGGACGTTAACTTCCCTCCTTCACCGGGTGATCCCACCCCGTGTCCAATTTCCCCCCAGTCCAATATATCACCCACCCTCAAGTGAGATACTGAGCCTATACTGTATATGTGTGTGACTGCGCAGTCACTGTGTCCTGAATAAGAGGTGATATCGTTGGTGCACTTGTGGTTTACCTGCCGGGCACTCCAGTACCCGGGCCTGCAAGGGTCTTCACAAAGGATCAGTGGGGCCGAGGTGACGTCGGCAGTAGACGTCCGGGGCGATCCCACCCAGGCGTGCGGCAGCACGGTAGCAGGGTCTGATCCCAGACCTCCTGCTAGATACACACTGTCTCTTTAAGCGATCACTGAACGGCACAATAAGGGAACAGGAACCTGTCTAGGGCCAGTCCCTATCTCTGCTCCGCACTACGGTGACTCAGGGCCTAACTGGGCCTGGGGTATAAGGCCTAGGTAGGGGCTGAGTGCCTCCCTACACCTGGAGCTCCGTCTCCTTCCTCCTCCCGCTAGCTCTGCACAACGTGCGCCCTTCCGACCCCTATATCCTCCTTCCTTTCTTCCTCCCAACCACCCGATTGGTCCCCTGGCGTCACCAGGTCCCGCGGGGCTGCTGGGACTCATAGTCTCTATGCTCCCCCCGTATGGGAGCTACTCCTCCTTCGCGGGCTTTGGCTGCTATCCCCGCGCATGCGCGACCTCCTGCTCCACACCTACTGCGCCTGCGCCAACTCTCAACATGGCTGGGCCTTGATAACGTGGAACCTCCGATATACCGGAGCGTTCCCTGCCCTGCTGCAACCCTTCACCCCCACCAACAACAAATGCGGGCGAGGGCAGCCCGGCTACATATATATATATATACATATACATATAGAGAGAGAGAGAGAGCTGTGTGTATGTACAATTTTATTTTAATAAACTTGCAGTAAATGCATAAGAATGTAGACAATGCTGATAAAAATCAATATGACTACAAAAGTGGAACTTTTTTATGAAAAAATTAAATAAATAAGCCTACATTTAGCCTATAATAGTAATAATCCCTCAGAACAGGGCTACTGGCCAAGAATGCCCTGGCTGGGTTAAAGTCCTTTGGCTTCGCCTCAGGCTTTCAACTCTTCCAGCCAGGGCATTATTGGCAAGTAATGCCCTTTTCTTCTGGGATTATTACTTAAATAATGCATCAGGAGCAAAAACCCTTGCTACATCTGTAGTCATTCATTATGAAGAGTTGGAAGGTGATAACCAGTCTTTGTTGATAAGTGACAGGGATCAGCTCACAAGTATTGGTCTTGATATTTTCAATATGGTAATACAACATGGGATGGAGAAGGCACTGGCTTGCAAGTGGTGAGATGTCCTTGCCAGCAATTTGTTAATGACAACTAAACTTGGGACTAACCTTTTGGTTCAGTAGTTGGTGTACGAACCCACAAGGTCTTCAGGCCTGTAGCTTGCATTGGTAGTTAAAACGTGTTAATGAATGGTAGCTGGCAAGGATCATTGTATATTGGTATGTCTCATGAAGTCTTGGTGTTGGTATTTTTGTGGGGATTGGGTGAGATGACAGAGCGCGGGGGGCTATAGAGGAGTGCTAAGGTCATGTCAATATTGCTCCGAATTGCCTTGATACCTCCATTTGCATTCAGGATTGCGAGACACTCCTGTAACTCTTTTATTAACCCATTATTAATGCAGTGCAATCCAGCAAAAAACAAAAAGGATTTAGCCCTAATGTGTGAATTTTCATTCCTGTGTATTTAGTAGCCTCTCACTGCAGAGCCGATTGAAACGTTATGTGAATGGCAATCAGAAGTGTACTGAGGCTATTGTGTTCTGTTATTTCTCATTCAACACGACTACATATATTTTTTGTGCCAAGCTTGCAGCAATGCCTGTCTCTGTAAAGCAGATCTAATTTCCGGTTGATTGATTTGAGAGTTAGTTCTCTATTGTTAAATGAAAGGAATCTGATATACTTGAAATCATGAACATTTTCAATAAGATATTCACATCCACAAAAAGCATTATCATAATTGGTTTTAGCGTGGCTTTTAGTCCTAACAAATGACTGGAATTCAGTACAATGTAGTCAATATTTTGACAAATCTAGTACATTTATGGGAGTGAATGAAATGGGCCAGTAAAGAAAACATAGTTTATAACATACATAATACTATATTCATTTCACTTGGTCTCCTAGCAATTTTTAGAAAATAGAATATCAACACCTCTGTTTGCGATATCTTTTTATTAAATATATATATATATATATATATATATATATATATATATATATATACTGAGTTAAGTTATGGTGAGTAAAAAAAGTGACAAAAACCCTCCACAGGAAAGCAAATATGCAAATATAGCTGTATGCTCATCTGCATGTCTTAGGCAGGTCTGCAACCCCGCCTTTCCCCATTATCACCCAGCATACAGCACTTCCACTGCAGCAAGGGATTCTGGGAAATGACATGCAAATGAGCACACAGTGTCACTTTTTGCCTCAATAACCATTTTTAACATGGTTCCCTATAGGCTTAAGCTTGCTGCATGGTCACAGCTTCGAGCACAGCCAGGGTTAAGGTGCATACCCAGAAAACCACCCACAGACAGCTGTTTCGACCTTGATGGGTCTCATCAGTGTGGGGTTGATTTTACTGGGAATGCAAGAGAGGTCTGGGAAATGACATGCAATCCCTTGCTGCAGTGGAAGTGCTGTATGCTGGGTGATAATGGGGAAAGGCGGGGTTGCAGACCTGCCTAAGACATGCAGATGAGCATACAGCTATATTTGCATATTTGCTTTCCTGTGGAGGGTTTTTGTCACTTTTTTTACTCACCATAACTTAACTCAGTATTATGGTTTGGCCTATCCCATAAGCCTCTCTTGCATTCCCAGTAAAATCAACCCCACACTGATGAGACCCATCAAGGTCGAAACAGCTGTCTGTGGGTGGTTTTCTGGGTATGCACCTTAACCCTGGCTGTGCTCGAAGCTGTGACCATGCAGCAAGCTTAAGCCTATAGGGAACCATGTTAAAAATGGTTATTGAGGCAAAAAGTGACACTGTGTGCTCATTTGCATGTCATTTCCCAGAATCCCTTGCTGCAGTGGAAGTGCTGTATGCTGGGTGATAATGGGGAAAGGCGGGGTTGCAGACCTGCCTAAGACATGCAGATGAGCATACAGCTATATTTGCATATATATATATATATATATATATATATATATATACATATATATATATTATATATATACAGTATATATATATATATACAGTATAAATATGTATATATATATATATATATATATATATATATATATATATATATATATATATATATAACAAACAAAGAATAGACTGCGCTCCTCAGGTGTAAAATCAGACTAATTACCAAATGATTGTATGAAATGGATATAGCAAAGGTGAATGGCAAAAGTGAATGCAACAGTATTATGGATGATTGACTCACACTAATAAAAATACATGCAATATGTTATAATAAAATGCTGAGTGCCAATGTTTAAAAAGCTGCTGTAAACACAAATATATGCCAGTGAACAATACAAATATAATAAAATGGCATGTGTTGGTAGTTATGACTACTGCACTAATGAATCCCTCCTGAATGATACTAAATGAATGATGAATGGAAAAATACAGAAAAAATGACACTAAGTGTGTCAAAGATAAAAATAAAAATAAAAAATGTGAAAAATGTAAAAATATATCAACCAAACCAAGGGTCCATGCTAGGATCTGGCTGCTCTCATCAAGGACCAACGAACTCCCAGAAATCTGTGAACAACAAGAAAAGAAAGCGCCCGATCCTAGTGCAGCATGAAAAAATACAATTTAATAAAAATGAATATGAATAAAACCAACAAATGCGAACTCACAAACACAGGATAAATAAATGCATATAATGAGTATACTCATTCGCCAACCGCCCACGTTGTGCCTTGGATGGCGCGCCCTCTCTCTGTCTGGGTTTTCTCAGCTCTGCTGAACCGACATCCAGCAGGGGATACAGGAAAAAGCTCACCACAATGTGACCCGGAAGTCCTCCACAATGTTAGTGTATCCGGATATGAGGTCTGTAGTCCGTGACCCCGCGATGCAGGGGCTGATCAGAGAAGTCTCTCTGCACTCCCAAAGGCAGTCCGTAATGAGGTGGGCAGTGAGGATAGAGTCAAAATATATATCACAGTGTGACAGCAGCTAAAAAACGCTCTTCTCTACGCGTTTCTTCACATAAAGTGATTTCATCAGGAGATCTCCTGATGAAATCACTTTATGTGAAGAAACGCGTAGAGAAGAGCGTTTTTTAGCTGCTGTCACACTGTGATATATATTTTGACTCTATCCTCACTGCCCACCTCATTACGGACTGCCTTTGGGAGTGCAGAGAGACTTCTCTGATCAGCCCCTGCATCGCGGGGTCACGGACTACAGACCTCATATCCGGATACACTAACATTGTGGAGGACTTCCGGGTCACATTGTGGTGAGCTTTTTCCTGTATCCCCTGCTGGATGTCGGTTCAGCAGAGCTGAGAAAACCCAGACAGAGAGAGGGCGCGCCATCCAAGGCACAACGTGGGCGGTTGGCGAATGAGTATACTCATTATATGCATTTATTTATCCTGTGTTTGTGAGTTCGCATTTGTTGGTTTTATTCATATTCATTTTTATTAAATTGTATTTTTTCATGCTGCACTAGGATCGGGCGCTTTCTTTTCTTGTTGTTCATATATATATATATATACACACACACACACACACACACACACACATATATACACATATACAAGCGACTAAACCTCTTCCTTCACCATATCAGAAATAATGAGTACATAGTGGATGTTTTTAAAACGTTGCTGAAAGAAACACATACAAGAGAAAAAAATTAGTTGAAGTTTTTTTTTTTTCATTTATAATGTTGTTTGTTTGGCACGATTGCAAGCACCTTTCTGCAGTGCTTTACATGCGGGAGATGCTGACGGAATAATTCGTTGTGTGATTAAGATAAAGCCCATATTTACTAAGCAGTGCTATCTCAATAAAACATAGGGGGTCATGCACTAAGCAGTGATAAGTGCTTTTAAGTGAGATAAAAAGCCATTATAGCGTGATATTGCCTGCTGTGAGATTCACAAAGCAGTGATAAGTGCTTTTAAGTGAGATAAATGCCTTTATAGCGCAATACTGCCTTCTGTGGGATTCACAAAGCAGTGATACGTGCTTTTAAGTAGCCATTATAGCACGATACTGCACTGTTATCACTGCTTTGTGAATTTCACAGCAGACAGTATCACACTATAAAGGCAGTTATCTCACTTAAAAGAACTTATCACTGCTTTGTGCATAGCACCCAGAAAACCCACTTATCACTGCTTAGTGCATAACCCCCACTGCCTTTCCTTTGAATGGGCTGTACGGTGTCTTCGGGAGTCTAATGAAATATCACACTTAGTAATTATGGGCTAAAGAGATAAAGCAGCAATCCCTCCCACTGACCATTTTATTTATCTGTATTCAAACTGAGGGGTCACATGGACCTAAATCAAGAGATTTCGAGTTCGAAGGACCCGCTAGTTTCAGAAAATATTTTATAATGGGATCACATGGATCGACCTCAATCAGGCAGGCGCGGCACGACGTGGTAGGGAGAGGATATCACTGCAATTCAAGTGATCTTGCAGACATGTTTTTTTTAAAGGTTGATTTCTCTGCACTCGATGGAATCCCAAATCTAAGAGTACCAGATCAAATGCAGTTAAAAACCTTAAAATATCAAAAGAAAACCAAGCAGCACTGATTGAATCATTCATTGTTTCTGCAATGTCCGTACTAATGTTCAGTAATATAAACATCTCACGTTTTCTGTTCAGCCCTGTTTTTGCAGATTTAAAATAGTTGATTATTTTTTTATTCAAATGGTTTGCCTGTTTCGTGCCTAGCTTCAAATGATATCAAATATATTTCTATGGATACTTCTGGAGGAAAATGTTACTTCCTACAGTAAGTCCCATTTCTCAGATTTTACAGGCACAGCCTTGAATTTCAGGGATAACAGCTCCAACCCCTTGTAGCTTCCAGCATCTAGTCTAGTTCAATGCTAAAGCTGCTTGCCAAAATAGTAGAGGTTGTGGGTTCTGATTCTGTTGGGCCTGACACCAGTACCCCCTCATCTGAAGGGGCCATAGACTTGTCAGTTTTGGTCTTCTGGAAATATTTTATGAGGAACATTGTGTGACATTTAAATATACTCTGCATATGTCATTAGAATATCTCTCAGGTACCTTTAGGCATGCTCCTTTTTGACCACAGGTGTCTCTCCCTATTTTATTTGGAGGTAGGTTTGAGTGGCTAAATATACAACTTAAGACTCCACTAAATTAGGGTTTGCTCTTGATCCACTGTCCTCCCTGGAAAACCTATATGTAACCCCTATTTCCTTCAGACTATGGGATCTGCCACTGAGTTGGGGGTCTGAGTTCTATGGCTATTGTGTGTGTGTGTGTGTGTGTGTGTGTGTGTATATTGCAAGTGTGCGATACACGTGGTGTGGGGCTTGAGCCGGAGCAACTGGACACAACCCAACCATATTCAATTATAACGGGTTGATATATATAATATATATAATATATATATATATATATATATATATATATATATATATATATATATATATATATAACATGGTATGTTCCATCAGTACCTGTTTATCTCCACATAGAGTATCTTCTATGTAAGTCCTGTTAAGTTCCAGGCATTAGCAGGTTAATCTATGGGCCTGTGACCACCCTTCTGCTTCCCTTGAAAGTGAAGTAAGGTAGGTGGTGACTCATGGCCTGTGTACAGCCCCCTTGTAGGTGGGTACAGTCCATGAGCCCACCCCTTCCAGAGTTTTCTAGGGGAGTAGCCAAAAGTTAGTTTCAGTCTTTGCCCCCTGCTCCTCAGGGAGTGATGTGGGTTTTTTCCCCTCAGCTCTTCATAGAGTGAGGAGGGAGAGATGGTCCTTGTCCTCTGCTCCCCAGAGAGAGAGGATAGAGCTGTAAGCCTTCCTGATGGCGGGGTAAGCATGCTACCTTCTCGCCTAGAGACCATCAAGATCAGAGACCTATTGATGGGGGTGCACCATCTAGAAAGCCTGCGGCTAGTGGAGGATATGATGTGCTGCAAAGGAAGAGCTGATGCAGAATGCCCTGCAATAAAATCCGTTTAAAGTTACCTCTGCCTCTGGTGTCAGTTCCTGGACAGGAGGGATATGTTTGTGCAGTGACACCGACCCAGAAGAACCCAGAGACCTGTTCATGCCAGTCTTGTTCCTGTCTCCGTAACATCTGGCAGACCACTCAGACCTCCTGCGAACCTACAGGAAGAGCACCATACACACGTGGTAATACGCCTGCTCCCAAACACTGGTCCCTAAGTGAGGTTGGGGGGGGGGGGGAACCGTGTTACATATATATATATATTAGCCAAAAAAATAAACAGAAGCGCAAGCTCCATAGCACGTAACTGTTTAAACAATAAAGTACATTTATTTAAAAAACTGCAGCCCAAAGGAAATGCACTTACAGGATTGGTGTTTCTCCTGCATTAATCACCCCCGGGAGGCCAGAGAGCAGCCGGAGCTGGTGGTGGCTACAAGCTGTGCAGATGTACCCTGCCTACCTGGGACCCCCCTCACCCTCGCAGATGACTACACATAGAGATTTCTCTCCCACGTATGGTTGCTTTTTTTAATCCTGTAAGTGCATTTCCTTTGGGCTGCAGTTTTTTAAATAAATGTACTTTATTGTTTAAACAGTTACGTGCTATGGAGCTTGCGCTTCTGTTTGTTTTTTGTTCTTAGATTCGTAGTGGTCGGCTATACCACATTTATCCGAAGCTGCATCACGCCCCTGGATCTTCATCTGGGACTTTTTTCTCTCTGGATTTTTTGTTCAAAGTGGAACATTCATATTGGACTTATTCTTTGTCACTATCACGTTATGGTTTGCTATTATATTTAGTTAAAAGTGTGTTATTTTTAATTAGTATATTTCTATTAGGTATAATATAATTTTTACTATAAATATTATCATTCAATCCACCTGAGCGCTACATATTTTTGTGTTGGTTTTTGATATATATAAGCCAACCTAACACCGTGATTCTTAACTGCAGGATCACCTTATCCACTATTACACGTTTATCATACAATACAATAAGATTGTTGCACGAATGGGATATAAAATCTAGCACTGTTAGGTCCAAGTCCTGGGGGTACTGGCCTATATATTAGGGGTGCTGTCACACCCATTGGAGCTCGTTAGGCCGCGGGCATGGTCAGCGCTTAGGCGCTGATCTGTGCTGAGGCGCACTGATGCTCGGCAGTGAGCCCCTGCAGCCGCAATGAAAGCGGCTTTAGCAGGGGCTCGCGCACGCTTCCGCAGGCGTGCGGAAGCGTAGCCGACATTTCAATTTTAGTTTCTGCGCTCACAGGAGCGCAGGGCCTGTCACGTGAGCAGTTCGCCCAATGAGGGCGAACCAGCTCTGTGACGTCACTGGCCCGCCTTCCTACTCGCCCCCGGAAGGCACGCGAACTAAGGCCAGGGAAAGCACCCGCTTTCCCTCAGCCTCAGCGCGCCTCCGCACGGCTGCAGTCTCTATGAACTCAGCCTTAGAATGTGTATGTGTGGCACTGGTCTGTACTTCGTGAATTTGCTTCGCTACCACTATGAATGTGGGCGGTATCTTCTGCTGTATGTCTGAATCGCTCATGACCTGCCGCATGGTCCTGTATGGGTGTCTCTGCCGCACGGCTATCTCTCCTACTCCCTTGAACCCTGCAGTTTGGTCCTGCTCAGCTTTTCTGCACACACTCACCTACTGCGCAGCGCTCTCTCAAAGCGTCCCACCCCCAAACTCCTTCAGGGTCATGAAGGAACTGACTCAACTGTCATGGCCCCCACCGCTTAACAGCTCCCCCTCTCTTAGTCCCTCCTCCTTCACCAGCCTTCCTACTCGCTTGCTACAGTCACCTGTCCTGTAGAGAGTAACCTGCTACGGGACAGTCGGCCTGTGTTGCTTGTAGGCACAGGGGGTTACACATTTCTGGCTCTGGGTGCACCTCGCATCGCCAATTTCGCTTGCCTTGAGTAGGCGAGAAAAAATGCAGGTTGTTTGAAGCAGGTTAGCCTTTTGCACGTAATGAAGCTACTAGAATTCAGTTAGTTTGCAAAATAATGCGAGTTTGATCCTTTTTGATCATTCCGTCTGAATTTGCACAGCCTGAATGAAATCGCTTCTAAAATATCCATTTCCGCAAGGTTTTGATCGGAAAGGGCTCTTTCCTCACAGATTTGCACAATTCACAGGTACTAGAATATGCCCCTTAGACACCAATGCAATCACAAATACGATTTGATGTCATGTAGAATTCTCATGCTTTTTTTTTAATTTATTTTTTTATTTATAGGTGTTGTCACTTTCTATGCAAATTTCTATGACTGGTAATAAAGGTATCAGTGGGGTTAAAAAGTATTTGTAGCTGAAACCATCATTCAGACATTTCAGATAAACAAATAATGTACTTCTCAGTAACCACACGTATACGCATATTCCTTTTTTTTTGTTCATGTATAAATGTGACCTTCAAATGTCCTGGAATTAATTATTCTCTTATGTAAAATGGCTTTTAACACATTGCCCTGCAATTTATAGCAGGTCATTGCATTGCCTTAGCATAAGCATATCATCAAATAATGAAATGCAAAACACATGGCATCAGACTGTACTTGTCCAGTCAATAACTCATCACGTCTAAACCCAGACATTTGCAGTGATGGGATAATCTAGAATTTGGCCAGGATCAGCCAACACAATATTGAGCTGTACTTAATGTGTAACAATACACAGCCTAGCACAGCCATAAGGGGTTCAACTGCATGAAAACTTGGATCACCTCCTAAGAAGACATTTAACATTTATGTAGGATCATTTTTAGGCCAATAATCATTAGACGTTACATGTATAAATTTCTTGTATTTTTGGAATTTAGTTTTTGTAGTATCCTATTGTGTAATATGAGGATTCCAGTTAGTGTGATCAAGTGATGCTGAGTATGGTGACATGATCATCACTACAGTTTGCAGACAAGTATTCTAAAGGAACAATGCCTCCTAACTATCCCCCATTTTTTACAGGATTGAAAACATGGGGTCCTCCAGCGTTAAACCTCTGATGATGATGTTGCGGCTTCCTATTAGTCAGAGATTTGGCAGCCAATTTGTTTCCTCTGGAGTGAGATTTAAACCCGGTAATATCTTTGGTAAGTATCTCAGGGACTAGGGGAGAGTGGGAGAAGGGGGGAGAGGGAGAGAGAGTTAGAGCGGGAAAGGGGTTTGGACCTGGAAAAAAAGCAGTGTTTGGCTCAGGGGGATCCCCGGTTCCTTTCCTGTAAAATTGGGGGTAAACAAAAAGTAGCGGATACTGCTCCTTTAAAAGATCTGCCTCCTTTAGGAGGTACTGGCCGGGGCAGGCTATTGGCAGGTGGTAACAGTGTGGCCGCACCAGGCCCTGCGCTTTGAGGCCCCCCCGCATTGGCCCTATAGCCCCTGCTGCCTTGCTCTTCAGCCCTTCGATTCTCAGGGCAGCCAACAGGGGAGGGGAGGAGAGCCGTGGACCTCTTGCTGCCACCTCCTCCCGGCCCCCGTGCATCCAGCTGATGCCGGAATCCACATCACTGCTTCCTTGCCCTCTTATATTTCTTGTCTTTCGACGTGAGAGAGAGAAATACTGTATTTGGTTTTCATTATTTTCAATCTCTGGCTACGTTTCATGGGAAGAACCGATAATAGCGAGTCCATGGGACAAAGGGGCCCCGCACGGGATATCATACATTGCCCTGCATTTGCTAAAGTCGGCCCTTTATAGATGTCAAACAGTTGCAAAAAAATAAAAATAAATGAAATATCATAATAAAAAGATTTTTAATAGTCAAAAATACATTCAATAGCTAAAGGCATCGCTCACATTGACAAGGTTAAGGTGGTAAGAAAGTAAAAGCATTCAGTTTATCTTCACTAATAATTGCAATGTTTGTTTCATATTTTACGATATGCTTAATATTTATTTCAGCGTAATAGCAGACCCAAACTCCTAACCCTGGGTCTACATTTACTAAGAGGTGGTATACTATAAGACTATAAGACTTCCAGCACAGGATGTCACCTTTTGACACATTCGATGATTTAGCATCAATATGCCAGCTAAACTTTAACATAATTAAAACGTTTATATGTGTGCTACTTTAACCCCACTGCTAAGCTGACAGCAATAAGAATAATAACATGAAAAGACAATTCCCCATGAATTTTTGAAGTAATTTAGTGGGCAGTTTGTAAGGCAGGCTAATGTTAATTTTAACAAAAAACAAAAAGAATGCACATATACAAAATGGAAACAAAACAAAACAGGTCAAAGATTAAACATTTTACACATGAACAACAGAAGTGTCACTCCGTGCTTTCTCATATCCAGAATCAGAAACTGATTAAACAATGTGCACATGAACCTAATGGCTCACTGAAAGTCAAGTGAAAGATTCTCTTTGGTTTTAGAAATCATTATTTATGGGAACAGTGTCAGAATCTTTGGGACTAGAACTCTGAACTTTAGCAGATGAAGTCACCAGCTCCTTAGTTACTGTCTGTCCTTCAGCATTATTGCATCTTTTGTTTGTTAACCTCAGTCACTTGGTTATTTTGCCTGCATTGCAGTAGTATTGCACTGCTTAGTTCTTAGTTGTTTCTTTATTTCAATCATTGCAGATTGAATCATTGCCATCATTGCTGACCCTCACCCTGGGAAACCTTTCACTACTATTGACTGTGGCAAAGGGGATAATATCTTTATATCATAACAAAATGAGACTTCCCAAATATACAGAAACTATAGAATATATGACAAAAAAATATTTTGTCACTTAATTATTTGTCTAGAATCAGTTTCTAGACAACTAAGTAACAAAATATGTTTGCCATATATTCTAAATGTTCTGTATATATCCCCAGCCACATTTTCCAAGTATGTTAATAATGCATAATTGTTTATTTTAAACATTGTGTGTTTGCAATTCCCTTGTAAATCCCTTTTTATTAGTTGCTGGTCTGCCTGGCAACACATGACAGGAGATATAGGATTCTATGGCATGTTGGAGCAGGCTGTCGGTTTGGAAGACACAGAAAAAGTTCAACTGCCATTCTCAGCAAGAGACACAGAGTGACACAGCATCGCGTTGTCATGGTAATGCGACATCATGACATCATTTGATGCTGCGATTCCAAAGGAGGGCGGGAGCAAGTAGGCAGCCGCCACAGCTCTGTGCTTTTCCATTAGGCCCGAATGACCCGACAGTGCGACAAATGTATATGGGGGTGGACATTTTTGCCGCCCCAAAATGTTGCCGCCCTAGGCACAGACCTAAAGGGCCTAATGGGAAATCTGCCACTGGAGACAGCCCAAGATAAGTGAGAGGGGCTACAAAGAGACAGCCTAACACTCACAGTGTTGAAAGAGGATGATTGTATTAGACTGCTAGTCAAAGACCTAGAAAGAGACAGCAGTAGAAACACATTTCTCTACACACAGAAAAGAGAAAGGAGAAGAGACCAGAGCAAGAGAGATAAAGATACTTCTCGGGCTGTCAAAGCACAACAGGATAACAGACATCCGGGAGGCCTGGTCTGCAACTTGAGTATCCCTGATGAAGCAGTGATTCAATGTGAAATGCATTAGGTATTAGCAGACTTGTTGGAGGTAGAGCCCAGAAACTGACGTGTGAAGCCACATCAGGTGCTGAGGACAGACACAGAAGACTCCCATCACACTGTACATACCTGTGCTCCCTCTCTACCTCATAAATAAGCCTTGGTCTTCAGTTTTGAGTGCGACTGATTTGTGTTTTATATTAATATCTTTTTTCATATTACACTAGATGTTCATTTTTTGTTCTCTCCCCTCTTAAGTCTATACATATTGCCTGGCCTCTAAGGATGCCCCGAGCCAACATGCCTAATTTTTGGCACTCCATGTAAGGAAGTTTCTATTCATATTTCATTTACTTCACTATTCAAAAAATACTACACTAAAAATGAAAAAGATATTTTTCTCCCTTTTTCCACACTGAGCAATGTTTGATGTGCACAGATTTTATTTATCTTTCATTTCTGACTTTGAAATAAGTGATTGGTTTCCATCTTCAGCAATTCTTCCGTGTTTGTTAGGGACAGTTAAGGGTTTAGGTCAGGGGTCTTCAACCTTTCAAGGAAAAAGAGCCATTTTCTAAAAAAAAATATTTGTCCAAAATATTCAGAGAGCCGCAACACATTCATGAATATTTTGCCGGGCGGCAAATAGAGGCCTAAGCAGCACTGACTGGGGTCCCCCGGAGCACATAATGAGAGAAGCAGAAGCTGGGGAGCAACAACCAGCGAGAGGCTGATGTAGGTTTGGGAGAGGCTCATGCAGCTCGGGAGCCGCAGGTTGCCAACCCCTGCTTTAGGTTATCTGAGTTAACAAGCAAGAGTGTGTGGCTATCACCCATTTGTCACTTTATCCACTGCAAGACACCTTTACGACCAGCTGATGAGAGCATCCCAGCTGCATTAAAATGATTTTGTTTCTAATTTAAGCAGAGTATAAAATACTCCATAACTCTCTCTCCATAATCACCAGATTAATGGCTACATCCTTGTATTTGGTGCATGCTGACAAATGCATGCGTATCACAGATGATAGTCTGTTACGCCGGTGCTGCCCGCAGACCAGACTCGTCCCTTATACTGAGGAGGGGACGTATATGTGCACGCACCCGCAGCAGAAGGAGCGTGTCCAGAGTGTGGTGTGTTGGCGTTGCCAGGCCAGGTGTGAAAAGATGTAGCAATACTTGCCGGTACCGGTACAGAAGAGACGAAGTCGTTGCCATTAGCCAAGGTCGGGGAGAGAGAGATCCGGGAGGTCGAGGTCCAAGCTGTGGTCGAGGGATGAGAGAAGCTGCAAGGTCAAGAGGGAGCCGGGGTCTAGAGCCAGATAGGAACGTCCGCCAAGCCGGGTCGCAACCTGAATAAACGAAGACAAAGGGAAAGCCAGAATAGACGTCCGTAGCAGAGACTACATCGAGCGATGTGAGAGGTAGGACAGGTACTAAATACTGTTGCTGTCCAATGGGTAGCGGAGGCAGGCTTGGAGGAGCCCGAGGAGCTGTCCAGGATTGGTCCCCATAATAAGCAGCCAGGTGGTAAGGTTTAGGGTTTACTGGTAACCAGCGCGTGGGCGGGGGCGTGGCTTCACTGCAAGAGCAATGAATAAATGAGCTTGTGTCGGCATACACTCCGTAACGGGAGGGGATGCGCGCGTAGGGGCAATGGCAGGTGCCCGTGCACCAGCCGCACGCGGAGCAGCGGCAGCCCGACGGAGAGGACGGGGAAGCCCCCCCACCACGGAGGCCGGGCGGGAGCGGCGAGGACGGAGCCTCACAGCAGCGGGAGCCGAAAGAGGTGAGGAGAGGAGAGGTCACACTTCGACCGCCGTGACCCCCGAGTCCTCACATAGTCCTCTTTATGACCTTGAGTATGAAATAATGGATCTGAATATAAACACTATATCCACTCATGTATTACATGACCACTACATGCATCTTTACTGTTTACATGTTTATATCTGAAATAACTGGGGGTGGATGAGGTATTGATGGGGTATTGAACACAAATTATCTCATAAAAGGGCACTCTGTAATGATATATAGTGTCCTATAAATGACTTCCTGACTAGGTTATCCTGCCTGCTGCCTGCCCTGACCTTAGCCTACCGGACCTTTGCTTCTGCTTCGTTCATTGTACTGGGTTTGTACAGCCATTGGGAGCCCACCATCATCTGTGCCTAACAGATTTATATAGCCACTATGAATCCTGCTGAAGCACATACTGCTATTTCCAAACTGGTAGGTGTCATTCAGACATTACAAGCACAGGTAAACATGCTCCTAACCTATTTGGACAATATGCAAGCTCTGACTGCCCCAGCCCACCACATACTTCCATAGGCAAGCCTATGATAGCACTACTGGAAAGCTGTGGAAGAGTATGCCGCTGAATTTAAGAAATGAGTCTCTGATAATGAGTGGACTGAACCAGCTCAGCGATTCCATTTCCAAAGAGGCCATTAAAGATGAGTTGGCAAGAGTGGATGTGCCAACTGAGCTATGTCCATTTATCAAGCTCTGCATAAATGTAGATCAATGGCTCCGGGAGTGACATCGAGAACAATTGAGCACTGGAAATTGAGTGTGCCACTCCATGATCCAACATTCTCTTGCAATTACATCTTCCTCAGAAACTGAGCAGATGCAGATTGGAGAAGGTTGAGACCATCTCAGCAAGGACGAAAGAGCTCACCGGCATTCTGCAATCTCTGTTTATATTGTGGACTTGCAGGAAAATATGTCACCACCTGCCCTAACAAGCCCAAAGGTCAAGATTCACCTGGAAATGGGGAAAAAAATAACTCAATGGAGAGAATTTGAGCTGGACAGTATAGGAAAATATCATATTCAGCCTGATAAACACATTGATCGCATCTAGCCCAGCATGTCGAGGCAGTTCCACTTATTGCTCCCACTTACACATCAGGGGGGAAATGTGGAAATCCCTGTCCTGGCTATGCTTGACTCTGGAGCAACCAGAAATTTCACTAACATTGTATTTGTTTGCAAAGGTCTGTGAAATCGCCCTAACAAATAGCCCACCTTAGTGGAAGCTATCAATGGAACTCTCCTGTCATCAGGCCCAGTTACCAATGAGACTGTACCATTAATGTTGTCAACAATTCGGGGCCATAAAGAGACTTTAACTTTTAACCGCATGTGTATACTGCATTTTCAGGTCCTACTGGGTAATGCAGCTAAACAACAAGGCACGGAATCCAAACAGAATCCAACAGAAGACCAAGGTAATAGATAGAATAAGGATGGTCACAGCCATGACCTCTATCCCACAGGACTATAAGAATTACTGGAATGTGTTTGATAAGAAAAATGCAGGAGACTTGCCTCATAGTCCATATGACTTTCCTATCCAACTAATTACATCAGCTGAAAATCCGTCCAGCCGCATTTACTCTCTGTCTAAACATCAACTTAAGGTATTGCAGTAATCAATCAGAGAAACTCTGGAGAAAGGATTAATCCATCATTCGACCACTCTGGCTAGGACTCCCATCTTCTTTGTTGGGAAGAAGCATGGTTCCCTTTGCCCTTCTGTGGACCAATGAGACCTAAACCGAATTATGGTGAGGAATAAATACCCGTTGCCGTTAATCCTGGAACTCCTGGAAAGACTTTGTTCCTCGAAGTTTTCTCAAAATTGGATCACAGGGGGGCAAATAGTATAGTCTGAATACATCCAGCAGATGAGTGGAAGATGGCCTTCTGAACCATATATGGTCATTTTGAAAACCTGGCTTTTGGGTTATGCAATGCCCCTGCAAGATTTCCTGAACAATGTATTCTGAGACCTACTGGATAAATTTGTTGTCATCTACCTTGATTATATCGTCATCTTTTCAGAGAACATAGAGAATCATAGACAATATGTCCAGACAATTGAAATGGCTCCGACAATATAACCTCTATGCAAAACTCAAAAATGTGAGTTTGAGTGCAATACTTTCCAGTTCCTGGGATTCGTAGTCTCCCTAGAAGCTTTACGAATAGATCCCAGCAAAGTCAAAGTTGTGGAATATGGCCTGCCCTGACTGACGTTAAAGGCGTTTAACATTTTCTATGATTCTCCAATTACCTGCGCTCTCCACAATGGTGGCTCCTTCTACTGCTTTGACACAAAGGGTACTCTGTTCACTAGCTCTATGCAAATTCAACTATATTTTGAACAATTAAAGGAACTTTCACCTCAGCACCTGTCCTGGCGCATCCAGACCCGACTTTCATCGTGAAAGTTGACACGTCCGACACTTCCCTTGGGCCAATCCTGTCAAAATGTCAAGAACCAGAGATGTTATTGCATTCTTGTGCCTTCTCCTCTCGTAGACTCCGCCCACATGAAATAAACTATAGCTGCAGCCGCCTTTATCCTAATGCGACCGGATCCGCGGCGATCTGCTAACCGCGGCCAGATGCGGTATATTTTCTTATTTTACGTAGCGCTTTCCGGTATGTTAGCACTCGGATTTTTAGCGCTGTCCGCTATACTGCAATACCGTCTAAAAACACAGGTGGGCGTTCGCGAGTTGTTGTCTTAAAAGTCTAATAAGTCTAATGCATGTCTAATGCATTATGTCTGTTTGTGCGCGCGCAGTATTTGTAAAATGGAGGATTTACAGTATACAGTATTACAAAAATATAGCGTCACGTCTTCTTCGAATATAAAATTATCACATTTCTATACAGTACTGTATGTACTGTATTGTTTTGTAATCAGTACTTTTACTTTTACTTGTTTTCATACTCTTTTTATACAGTATTATGCGTGTACCATACAGTACTGTGTGTCTCATTTGAACATTGTTGAAACGCATAGGCGTGTTACAGTATCACATTTCGGCGCATACAGCGCTCTCCCTCTCGCCCCCGCACACACACGGATAAAGTACTATTTCAACTTCTTATCTACAGTTCAGTACACCTCTCCCAGCCAGATGGCTTTCTGGCTTCAATCATCCCGTACATGTCATCACATTCCTGCGTGTATAATGTACAGAGCCTGGTGTCACATTTCAGCACCTGCGTGTAATCCTCTTTGGGAAGGGATAGGAAGAGAAGATCGATATCACAGCCATCCAGACACAGGGACTCACCAGGGAAAAATTAAAATGGTATATTTATTGAAGTTACATTAAAAAAGAAGACACTCAGGATGGACAAAAATAGAAGGACCTCCTCCTACGTTTTTCAGGCATGTACTGCCCTTTCTCAAGGAGTATAGGGTAAGCCGTGGGAGGAAGCTATTTAAACCTCTCACCGGTTTTTTTTTTGTTTATGTTTCTTTCCAGACATGTGTGCCTGCATAAAAATTCTTGTTATTCTGATATTCTATCGATACTGTAGCTTTTTAATGTGACACTGGTCATTCACATGCTTTATGTGATTTTTATTGATTTGGGGGTGTGGGGATCAACACATTATGATGACCTGTTGAAAATATGTCTTTGAACTACAGTACAGTACTGCTAATCCTTCATGCAGCTTTACCCCCCTCCCCCCCGCAGATACACACCATGCTCAAGGATTTCAACTTCTTATCGAGACCTCTCGAAAACCATTCATTTTCAAAAGCTTGGCTTTGTGCTTTTAATCGTCACGAGCCGAGCGTCACATCTCTGCGCCTGCGTGTAATCCTCTTTGGGAAAGGACCTAGTTGATGATTAATGCGCATGCGTGTACAACTTCACAATCATTTTCAAATGCTTGGCTAATTCCTTATGCTAATCCATTATGATGCCCCTCCACCAACCCTTTGAAGCTTTGTTTATGGTAACGCATGTGCACTTGTGATAAACCCTTCTCGAATTGAATATGTTAATCTGATTATGTAACCAATTAATAAAAATGCAACCAATTAATAAAAATGTAAGCCTTCTTGAAGAATTCTCCCCCCCCCCCCCCCCACACACACACATTCACAGTAAATTTAAAGTTCAAAGAAAAAAAATGTAATGAAATATTTATTTTATTTTATCGGAATAAAAAATACAAATAATCATTTTCGGTGTTTATCTTCTTTGTACACGTACAGAAGTGTACAGTAGTTCTTCTGTCAGTTGAAATTTTAGGGCCGGTGCATAATAAAGGAAGAATGAAAAATACAAATAATCAAGAATAATGTACATTTATAATAATAAAAACAGTAATACAAATTTTTAGTCTTTATCTTGTTCGTCATGGCCACATTGCATTCTGTAGTTCATTGAGAGGAGGGGTTTTGTGTAAATCATGACTGTAGATACACTATACACACAGTTCACACAATGTACACATGATCCTCCCCTCCCCCCACCCGTCCTTTTGTAGTGCAGCCTGTTGTCTCTGAAAAGGAAAGAAAAAATTAGTGCAGTTAAGTGCATATAATTGCATTGTGTACTATAAAACTTCTCCATATTGGACTACTGTATGCAGTTACTACTGTCAAACTACTGTAAACTGGAACTACTATACTGTAAAATACTTTGTAACAAGATTGGCAGTGCTGCTCTCTCTAAAAATTAAAAACTTGTGCAGTTAAGTGCATATATTTGCACTGTGTACAGTATAACTACTCCATATTGGACTATGCAGTTACTACTGTCAAACTACTGTATACAGGAACTAGTGTACTGTAAAATACTTTGTAAAAAGATTGGTAGTGCATCTCTCTCTAAAAATTAAAAATTAGTGCAGTAAAGTGCATGCTGTATACTGTAAAACAATCTGTGCCATACTTACCTGTATCATGCTGTACTTGGTGTGCCTGTACTTACCATACTACAGTACTGTACTATATTACCTTCCTGATGCTTGCCCATTACGCGCTATCACAATGGGCAACACAGTCGCAATATGGTCAATATATTTATTACATCGTTCCACGGTAAGCACATCGTTCCAAAACCTCCTTATGCCATTCGCCAACTCATCCTTTTTTGAGGGTTTCACCACTTTTCGGATATGGTCCTTCAGCTGATGCCAGACCATTTCAATAGGATTGAAGTCTGGCGATCTGTCTTTGGAGGGGGAAAAAAGGAGAATTAGTTAAATAGATACACAGTAAACAGTGTGAAAAAACGAGACACGGTTACTGTACTTACTCCGCTGGCGTCTTCACCCAGTTGATACCGCAGGCAAGAATATGCGCAGTTGATGCAGTGTGCTTCACGGTAGTTACCGTTGGTGTCCTCTTTACTTTTTTGGTCTTACCGTGGGCATGATAGCTCACGGTTGCTGCTGGCACAACGAGGCCAGAAGTACTTAGCCAGCGTTAAATATCCGCAATTCGTTGTCCTCTCGTGTATATCTCCTTTTTCTGATGCTGACATCCTTAGAAATCTTTTTAACAGGCATCGCTGCGTGTTGAAAGAAATACAAGCACAAGAATGTATATTCGATGTTTAGTCTGTGTATTCAATGTGCAGTGAATCCACAAAATGGATGGTGTATTTATACTTTAATGAGTCACATTAGAATACGCCCACTTTTAACACCTGCACCTCGTCGCCATGCATAAAAGGCGACACACATTGCATAGCCTCCCACTCGATGATCTGTATCTGAACTTGCCCTTGTCCAGATACTGCATTGTGCCATCTGCTTCCATGGATCAACTCCGATTCTACGGACGCAGGAACCCACTCGCCTCTGCCGTGCCTGTCATGCAGAAAAAGCGAAAGGCGGCAGCCATTTCCAAGCCAAGGTCAAAGCGAAAGGCTAAGGCTAATAAAGAAACCCTTCTGACGACTCCAAAGGCTACAAGTAAGGCTTTAAAGAAGCCTTATTATGTCAAGAAGAAATTCGGTGATGTACACTCAAAGCAAAACAAATGGTCACCTTCTGCATCAGCCCTCACCGCCTCTGCCACTTCTCTCCCGGAAACCCAGAGGACACCTTCTGCATCAGCCCTTGCCGCCGCTGCCACTTCTCTCCCGGAAACCCAGAGGACACCTTCTCCATCACTCCTCGCCGCCGCTGCGCTTCTCTCCCGGAAACCCAGAGGACACCTTCTCCATCACTCCTCGCCGCCGCTGCTGCTTCTCTCCCGGAAACCTAGAGGACACCTTCTCCATCACTCCTCGACGACTCTGTCGCTTCTCTCCCGGAAATCCACAGGGCACCTTCTCCATCATTCTTCGACGACGTGCCGCTTATCTCCAGGGAACCCCCATCTCATCCTCTTATGCACCCATCCACCCAGATGTTCACAGCACCCCATGCACAAGATCCAGCTCATTAGACCGCATGCTGAATGGGTTAAGTGTCGATATCCCTGGGAACTCTATGCTGGGAAAGATAGATCTTCTTTTAGAGACCATGCTAAATATGTGTTACGCCGGTGCTGCCCACAGACCAGACCCGTTCCTTTCACTGAGGTGAGGAACGTATAGAGGCACGCACCCGCAGCAAAGGGAGCATGTCCGGAGTGTGGTGATTTGGCGTTGCCAGGCCAGGTGATGTTTAGCTAGCAATACTTGCCGGTACCGGTGTAGAAATGCCATCGTCGTTGCCGTTAGCCAAGGTCAGGGATTGGAGAATTCCGGAAGGTCGTTGCCGTTAGCCAAGGTCAGGGATTGGAGAATTCCGGAAGGTCGTTGTCCAAGCAGGGGTCGAGAGCCAGAGGGAGACTTCCGCCAAGCCAAGTCGTAACCTGAGAGAATGAGAGAGAAAACACCAGAGTAGTAATCCTAGTGGAAACTATGTCGAGCAATGAGTGATAGGAAGGACCGGCATTATAAAGTGTGGCTGACCAATCAGAGGTGGAGGCAGGCCTGGAGGACTGCATGGAGCCATCCTGGATAGGTCCCCTTGATTGGCAGGCAGGTGAGGACTCTTGTTTTGACAGTAGATCCTATTACTGTGCTGGGGGCGGGTTTTCACTGCAAGAGCAGTGAATAAATTATGAAAAAACATGGCGGCCGCGTGAGAGGATGCAGGGACCCGAGGACGCCGAGGACGGCGGGGAACCCCCAGAACCGCGGGGATGAGTGACGCTGGCGAGGGACGCGCGCCACGGCAGCAGGGGTAAATGCAGGAGCAGAGGAACCAGGGCGCGGACGCCGCGATCCCTGAATCCTCACAGTACCCCCCCCCCCCCCTCAGGATCGGCCTCAGGACGATCCTTCCATGGTTTTGATGGAAACTTCTTTTGGAAGCGTTTGAGGAGTCCTGGAGCATGAATATCTTTCAGGGGTACCCATGACCTCTCTTCGGGTCCAAAACCTCTCCAGTGTACCAAGAAGTGGACTTTACCTCTTGAAAGACGGGAATCCAGTAAAGCCTGTATCTCGTACTCTTCGTTACTCTGTACCATCACAGGATCTGGTTTAGAAGTGTGGTCCGGAAAGAGGTTACTGGAGATGAATGGCTTGAGAAGCGAGGTGTGAAAGACATTCGGAATTCTCATGCTTTGAGGAAGTTGGAGTCGGAAGGAAACCGGATTTACCTGCTCCAAGATGGAAAAGGGACCCAGAAACCTAGGAGCCAATTTGAGGGAAGGAGTTTTGAGATGGATGTTCTTGGATGATAGCCAAACCTTGTCTCCGGTTTTGTAGTTAGGTGCCGGATGACGGTGACGATCCACCTGGGTTTTGGAAGACAAGGACGCTTTTTGTAGTGCAGATTGGATTCTGGACCGAGAGTCCTGTAGGAGGGCAATATGCTCGTCCACGGCTGGTACTCCAGAGGAGTCTTTAGAAATAGGTAGGCGAGCCGGATGGAATCCATAGTTGATAAAGAAGGGGGTCTCGCGGGTAGACTCATTCCTGGAAGAATTAAAGGCGAACTCAGCCCAGATAAGTAATTCTGCCCAGTCATCCTGAGAATTCGTGACGAAGCACCTTAAGTATTTCTCGAGGGATTGATTAACCCTCTCGGTCTGTCCGTTGGATTGAGGGTGATAACCAGAAGAAAAGGAAGATGAGATACCCAGTCTCTTGGTGAAATTTCTCCAGAACTTGGAGACGAACTGTGAACCCCGATCAGACACGATGGATATGGGAATCCCATGGATCCGAAAAATCTCTTTGGAGAAAATATCAGCTAGGGCGGGTGAGGAGGGTAATCCTTTGAGAGGGATAAAGTGTGCCATCTTGGAAAACCGATCCACTACCACAAGAATGGTATTCATGCCATTCGACCTAGGCAACTCCACAATAAAATCCATCGATATGTGGGACCAGGGACGCTCCGGAATAGGTAAAGGTAAGAGAAGACCCTGAGGTTTCTGACGAGGAATCTTGTTACGCGCACATACCGGACAGGACCGTGTAAATTCAAGAATGGTCTTTACCATATTGGGCCACCAGAAAGTGCAACGGATGAGGTCCAAAGTCTTCTTGAATCCAGGATGCCCTGCCAAACGGGCGGCATGTCCCCAATCCAGTTTATCAGGGATGAATTTGGGTTCCACGTACAAGGAGTCTTTAGGAACAACCAGACCGATCGGAAGATTCTCTTGAGATTTGATGATCCTCTCAAGATTCTTGAATGCTACAGCTGCTAAGATTCTTTGTTTAGGAAGGATGGACTCGGTGGTCTTTTCTGATCTCTCTTCAGAAGAGTATTGCCGGGAGAGAGCATCCGCTTTGACGTTCTTAGTGCCGGGAATATATGAGAGAACAAAATTAAATCTAGAGAAAAATAACGACCAGCGGGCTTGGCGGGGACCTAAACGACGGGCATTCTCAATATACAATAAGTTTTTATGGTCCGTGAGAATAGTGAATGGCTCTTTAGACCCCTCCAGAAGATGTCTCCATTCTTGAAGAGCCAACTTGACGGCCAAAAGTTCCCTATTGCCCACGTCATAATTTCTCTCTGCAGAAGAAAACTTTTTGGAGAAAAACCCGCAAGGATGAAGTTTATCCTGGGAAGAAAATTTCTGAGACAGAACTGCACCAGCCCCACAGTACGAAGCGTCAACCTCTAGGGTGAATGGGAAATTCGTATTTGGGTGTCGAAGGATGGGAGCAGAGACAAAAGTTTGTTTCAGCGTCTCGAATGCCGTGACTGCCTCTGGAGACCAAGATGAAGGATCTGCACCTTTTTTGGTCAGTGCCGTGATAGGAGCGACAATGGTAGAAAAGTTACGGATAAACTTCCGGTAATAGTTAGAAAAACCTAAAAACCGTTGAATAGATTTGAGGGAATTGGGTTGCGGCAATCCGCGATGGCTTTCAGTTTCTTTGGGTCCATGGCCAAGCCTTTGTTGGAGATGATGTATCCGAGAAAGGAAGTGGTAGACTGATGAAAAATGCATTTCTCCATTTTAGCAAACAACCGGTTCTCTCGGAGGCGTGAAAGCACAAACTTCGTGTGGATGATATGATCCTGTAAGTTTTGAGAAAAAATAAGGATGTTATCCAGGTAGACAATGACAAAGCGATTAAGAACGTCCCGAAAGATATCATTGATGAAGTCCTGAAAAACTGCTGGTGCATTGCATAACCCAAAGGGCATCACTAGATATTCGTAGTGTCCGCTACGGGTGTTGAAGGCAGTCTTCCATTCATCGCCCTCACGGATGCGGATGAGGTTGTATGCCCCACGAAGGTCCAGTTTAGTAAAGAGGTTGGCCCCCTGAAGTCTATCAAAGAGTTCGGAGATGAGTGGAAGAGGATAACGATTCTTCACCGTGATATGGTTCAGACCCCGGTAATCAATACATGGTCTGAGAGTACCATCTTTTATTTTGACAAAGAAGAATCCGGCCCCCGCAGGAGAATTGGAATGACGTATGAAGCCCCGCTTAAGATTCTCACGAATATATTCGTCCATAGCTTCTGTCTCGGGCAACGAGAGAGGGTAAGACTTGGCCTTAGGCAAGGTATAACCAGGTACCAGTTCAATCGGACAATCGTAGGAACGATGAGGGGGTAGAAGCTCAGACTGTGTCTTGCTAAAAACGTCCAAAAATTCAGCGTATGGAGAAGGTAACTCCCTCAGAGGACTGGATGTGTTGGCTAATAGAAAGGATGGTTGCTTGGTAGACAAAGAAGGTTCCTCTGACCTTGACCTCCAGTTAATAGGGTTAGGAGAAACCCAATCGATGAGTGGATTATGCTTCTGTAACCAGGGCAAGCCAAGCGTAATAGGTGTTCCCGGGGCATGAATAACGTCAAAGCCCAGAGTCTCTTTGTGAGAATGAGTAGAAAGGGTGATAGGTCCGGTCTCTAAGGAGATATAAGCCGGGGTGAGAGGCCGATTATCAATCCCGACCAAGGCAACGGGAGAGTTCTTCCTGGGAAGCGGAATCTGATTTTGTTCAGAAAAGGTTTGATCTTTAAAGTTCCCTCCTGCGCCGGAATCGATAAATGCTGCTGTGGAGGTGCGGAAAGTCGGGCCTGAAGGGGAGACGGGAATAGTCAATCTTTTGGGAAATTCCCTTCTGGTAGGGGGACAAGGAGATTCAGCACCCAGAGAGCGCCCCTTCGTACTCACTGGGCTTAGTCATTTCCCGGAGATGGTGGATGGTTACGAGTGCGCTGCTCAGAAGATCCGCAATGATGGCACGACTCTCCAGTAGAGCAAAGTTGTCGTAACGGTGCCCGAGGTTGCTGAACTCCAAGTTGCATCGGCTCTGGGGCCTCCAGCGCCGGCAGCGGGAAGAAGACGGGTCTCTGGGTTGTAGAGAACCTGGAAAAGGAAGCACGGAAAGGCGTAGACCGAGGATGCTGACGCTGAGCGCGGCGTACCTGAAGACGCTGATCCATACGAATGGCCAGGGAGATGAGGTCCTCCAGTAGTTCTGGCCTGGGTTGAGAAGAAAGTTCATCCTTCAGGGAATCCGATAGGCCTTTCCAGAAGACGGCGACTAAGGCCTCCTGACCCCAATGAGTCTCAGCTGCTATGGTTCTGAATTCCAAGGCGTATTGGCCCACAGGCCGACGTCCCTGTGTAAGCTCTAGCAGGGAATCAGAAGCAGTCTCTTGACGTGCGGGGGTATCAAAGACCTGTCGAAAGTCCCGTCTGAAGGCCGCGTAATCGCGGGTAATATCAGGGCATAATTCCCAGATCGGAGAGGCCCATGCCAGTGCATTACCTGTGAGCAAACTATATACGTAGGCTTCCTTTTTCCGGCCAGTAGCATACAGCTGCGGAGCCATCTCGAACTGGATCTCACACTGGTTGAGAAAGCCACGACAGGCGTGGGGATCCCCTGCGTAGGGCCTCGGAGCCGGAATCTTCGGAACTGAGAATGAAGTGGAAGATAAGTCAGGCTGCACCAGAGGTGCAGCCGCAGGAGGTGCCTGTAGAGAACGGTCCTGTACCTGTTGGGAAAGGAGAGCCACTTGATCCGTTAAGGCCTGGATTTGTTGGTACATGGCCGTCATCATAGAGTCCACATCAGTCTGGTCTGCGTCTTGTGGGCTCGACATAATGTTACGCCGGTGCTGCCCGCAGACCAGACCCGTTCCTTTCACTGAGGTGAGGAACGTATAGAGGCACGCACCTGCAGCAAAGGGAGCGTGTCCGGAGTGTGGTGATTTGGCGTTGCCAGGCCAGGTGATGTTTAGCTAGCAATACTTGCCGGTACCGGTGTAGAAATGCCGTCGTCGTTGCCGTTAGCCAAGGTCAGGGATTGGAGAATTCCGGAAGGTCGTTGCCGTTAGCCAAGGTCAGGGATTGTAGAATTCCGGAAGGTCGTTGTCCAAGCAGGGGTCGAGAGCCAGAGGGAGACTTCCGCCAAAGCCAAGTCGTAACCTGAGAGAATGAGAGAGAAAACGCCAGAGTAGTAATCCTAGTGGAAACTATGTCGAGCAATGAGTGATAGGAAGGACCGGCATTATAAAGTGTGGCTGACCAATCAGAGGTGGAGGCAGGCCTGGAGGACTGCGTGGAGCCATCCTGGATTGGTCCCCTTGATTGGCAGGCAGGTGAGGACTCTTGTTTTGACAGGAGATCCTATTACTGTGCTGGGGGCAGGTTTTCACTGCAAGAGCAGTGAATAAATTATCTTCACCTGGCGCGCGCCCGGGCAACATGGCGGCCGCGTGAGAGGATGCAAGGACCCGAGGATGCCGAGGACGTCGGGGAGCCCCCAGAACCGCCGGAGGTGAGTGACGCTGGCAAGGGACGCGCGCCACGGCAGCGGGGGTAAATGCAGGAGCAGAGGAACCAGGGCGCGGACGCCGCAATCCCTGAATCCTCACAATATGGATCAACGGATGGTGAAGATGGATCAACGGATGGAGAAGATGGATCAACGGATGGAGAAGATAAAGACTGACATAGCGGGGATACATAATTTGCTCAGAGTTCATGCCCCTGTATCTCGGACGCCGGAGCAGGAGGGTGGCATGGATGGGATGAATAGGACCTTCAAACTTCCATCGCCAAGCGCACCCCCTCCATCAGAAGAATGTGTTCATGTATGCCGTTGACGAGGATGTCATGACAACCCCGTCAAGACCACGCCAGGAGGCAACACTGACAAGGAGACCAAGACAGGAGGAAAGCATCCTCCCAGACAAACTACTCTCGCCCGCCGCCACAAGCACACCCGCTCCCAGAAGAACACCCGCTCCCAGTATCCAACCCACATACGCTTGCATTGAGACGGTGCCCGACATAACCCTGCGCGAGCTGCCCCACCCCACTCAGGGAGAAGTATAGGTTTGCAAGTGCTCGTATACCCCAGAGGCATGCCTTGTTAATGTCCAAGCACCACGTGCCATACTCGTTGTACTAAGGGTGGGCCCACAATGTGAACTACGAAGGGAATCGCGAGAAAAAGGCTCTTCCTGAAAATTTGAGAAAGACTATTGTGGAGGAATTGCGGCGCTATTTTTGAATTACCGATCCGTGCGAGACTCCATTAATGGCATATTGGGGCATACAAGGCATCGGCCCTGGAAGGACAATCTGCTGGGGATCGAATTCGCTTCGTGATTGGTCGTCTGTTAAAATGTTGATTCATTTCTGACTTGTTCATTGTTTAAAATTGTATTCTAATATGTTTTTTTAAATATACCTGTATGTTTTTAATTAAAGTACACCATTAATGTTTTTTTACTTACAGTACTCCACCAATAAAAATAATGTTGATTGTTGTAGATTGTATTCATACTGTCAATGTTTTTACTGTATTGGACACCATTAATGTATTTGTACTTACTGCACCCACCAATAAAATAAATTGCTGCTTTTTTTAAATATACCTGTATGTTTTTAATTACAGTACACCATTATTAATTACACTTACTGCGCATTACAGTACATCAAAACAGTATTAAAAAGCATTATCCGTATTTGTATTATTGTTAGAGTAGAACACACATACTGTACTGTAATAAATGTACAGAATAAATGCAGAGAACAAAAAAAACGCGTACAAGCTCCAGGTGGTCCGGCTGCAGCTGCACTAAGGCACTAATGAATGCAATATATGGAGCTGACACCGGGTAGTAGGGAATAAAGGGTAAGGCAGTAATACATATAAACGGATGATTGGGGAGGACAGGAGGGGAACAACACAGGGACAATATGATGTGAAATATATTCACGTGGTCCCCATAGCCCCGGCAAGCCCGGTGTGGAGTAGCCTTACTCACGATAGAACACCGTCCTGAGTACCTTCCTTCAACTGCTTCCCTGACGCTGCCAGATGCATCTCCCATGTGACTTCCGGTGGTGCAGCAAGATCCTCACAGACGACAGCGAACAAGGTATGAATCAAAAGAACATCCGCTCCTGGATGTTCTTGTTCGCTACAGAATAAATGCATATTTTTTTATTTTGGGGGTTTATTATACAGTACTGTATGTAAAAAAGTATGTAATAAAGCTCAGTTATTCTATCCTAATCAATAAAAATGGGACTGATTCAGATTCAGCAGTGTGCAAGCATCATTACAAAAAGTGATATTATCCATCGAAATCCCTCCATCTGCCGTTCTCAGCCTGATGACAAAGTTTCTTTTTCTGAGGAAGAAAAATAAATACTGTAAATACTGTAATAGTTAGTACAGTAGTCAGTCCCCTAAAGAAGTTCCCACAGTCAGTCCCCGCAGTCCCCTCGGTCAGTCCAAACAATTATTTTCTCGGGGGGGTGTCTCTTGTTCACATACACGCATGCGCCTAGATGTGATGAGACGCATACAGTATGCGTTTCAACAAGGTTCCAATGCGCATGCGCCTAGCTGTCCAACAATCTACTGTAGAAGCTGCTCAGCCAATGATATTGCTGGACTAAAGTTTGGTAAATTGTGACTAAAAGAACTACAGTAAATAACCATAAGCAAAGAGATTAATTACAGGAGAATCACTTTACTGTGCATTGATATTGATATTTCAAAAAAGAATAAAATACAGCAGCTGTACTCGCCATAGACTTTGCCAATCAGTTGGCGCCGAGCTACTGCCAGTCCCGTAGTCTTGATTATACACGTAGTTGACAGGTGACAGCGGGCCTGCTAGACCTGTAGTTGCCAGCTGATGAAGCTGGAAATCGCTTTGGTACATGCAAGCTTGCTGGTATCTGCACGTGAAATCCTGTTCAGGCTGCAGGTATCCAGGCAGGGGCTGATAACAAGGTTTGCCGGTCAGCAGGTTTTCACAGACGGTCGGACCGTTATTGGAAGCCGGTGCTGGCGCTGGCGTATTGCTTGCCTGGGACTGACGATTCCTAGTTGGTTTTACGAAGGTACTGGAAAATTCAGGGGCAACACACCAATATCCTCCTCCTGTAACTCCGGGTGCAGGAGCAATACGAAAAAAACGCAGATCGATACATAACTTTTTCCTTATCGCGAGCTTCCACCCCAGAGCATCTGGTGAAAATCTGTAAAAGTCATAATTTTCGATAAAATATTGATAAATTTGACCAACTGAGCCATCTTATCATCTGCTGAACTAATTGCTGACCATATTAAATAAGCGTACGTTATGTTGGGCTATCTGAACACGGACTGCAGTGGTGTACTCATCTCTGGACCTCTCTGGACAATGGAATAGAACACCAGACAGTAGACAGTTTGCATTTAGTTTTTAATATGAAATGCCTAAATAGATACAATGTTGTACAACTTCTTCAGTACCAAGGTCAATTCACAAAGGACCACTGTGGTATTTTTTATACACCTGCAAGTCGACACATTACTAAAGCGCATGCGCATTACAATTCATGAATATCTGTCACTTGGCGGATACGCGAAGAATTGCAACCAATTAAATCCGAAACATTCTCATTAAACAGATCAAGCGCGGTGGACGTCGGCATGATTGCAACATGAATACATTGCGACATGAACACGGCGAAGCGCGTGGCATTCGGAAAAAGTCACCGGAAAATATCGGGGAAGTGTTAGAATAAAATGGGCCGCGGCTGTATAGCATAAGACAAGGAACTTCTTGCCTCACATCTGCTTCTGAAGAATACTGGCACCTGCTAGAAGGAACACTTCATCCAGTGTGGTGCAGAGAGGGTAGGGAGTAAAGGGGCCTTGATGCAGAGGGGGAAAAAAGGGGCTGTGGCAGGATGGTCATGGTAAGTGAGGAGACAACACGTCTTTTCCGGTGAAATAATGCTGATGGGTTTATTTGTCCAAAAACGGTAACTAAACAATGGGTACACTGTCCCTTTAAATTGAAACGAAACAAAATCCTAACCCCGGTCGGGGTACTAGCTAAACAAAAGTGCAGGCTAACTATCTGGCTGGATAGCTAACCTATTCCAGCCCAATAAAGAACAGCAAACGCAGTTGGCTCCTTACCTGGGAGCTTTATTCTTCCCTCTTGGGACAGGATCGCTTTGGGCAGCTTGTGTCTGTCTTAACACTCCTCTGTCTTCCCTCTATGCCTCAGAGAGAGAGACTGCCGCCCCAGAGGTATTTCCTCTTCCTGTTTTTAAAGCAGGTGAAGGAGCTTAATTCAAATCACCTGTGGTCTGCTTGACAAGCTGAGTTAACCCCTCGTTTACTGGATAGCATGCATACTGCCATCTCCTATTCACATACACGGAGTCAATGACCCTGTCACATATCCCCCTTCCCAGCGTAACGTTACTGAGTGGAGCGGCCCGTGCACCGAGACTGTGCACCCTAGAGAGTGCATCAGCATTACCGTGCAGTATGCCTGGCCGATGTTGGATCGTAAAGTTAAAAGGTTGCAACGACAGGAACCAACGGGTAACTCTCGAGTTCTTTTCTTTATTTCTGTGCATCCACTGTAGTGGTGCGTGATCTGTTATGAGTGTAAAAGACCTGCCTAAAAGGTAATATTTCAATGTGTCTGTTGCCCACTTTATGGCCAGACACTTTTTCCACTGTGGCATATCTTTGTTCGCGGGGACACAATTTGCGACTTAAATAGAGGACCGGGTGTTCCTCTTCTCCTACAAACTGGGACAGTACTGCTCCGAGACCTACTTCGGAGGCGTCAGTTTGCAAAAAAAACTACTTTTTAATATCCGGGGCTACCAAGACTGGGTGACTACAGAGCGTTGTGCGTAGGTCTACAAATGCGGTCTCCGCATTACCGTTCCATTTTACAACATCAGGTGCCTTTGCCTTTACTAGATCTGCCCGGGTTGCAAAATGGGGTATAAATCGCCTGTACTAACCTACAATGCCCAGAAATGTCCTAACCTGTTTCTTTTTAAGGGGACGGGGCCAACTCTCAATGGCCTCAACTTTATTGAGCTGGGGTTTTACTGTCCCCCTTCCCACAACATAGCCAAGATATTTTGCCTCTGCTAGGCCGACTGAACATTTAGCTGGATTGGCTGTAAGACCCGCCTCCCGAAAAGTTCTTAACACTGCTTCAACCTTTACTAGATGTGAGTCCCAATCTGGACTATGAATTACTACATCGTCTAAGTACGCTGAGGCGTAGTTCGAGTGTGGGTGTAGCAACTTATTCATCAACCTTTGGAAGGTTGCAGGCGCCCCATGAAGACCAAAGGGTAAAACAGTATACTGAAATAGACCATCAGGTGTGGAGAAGGCCGTTTTCTCTTTTGCTGACCTTGTTAAGGGGATTTGCCAATAACCCTTTGTAAGATCTAAAGTGGTTAGAAAACGTGCCCTCGCCAACTTCTCAATTAACTCGTCTACCCGTGGCATAGGATAGGCATCAAACTTCGAGACTTCGTTTACTTTTCTAAAGTCGTTACAGAACCGTATTGTCCCATCTGGCTTAGGTACCAAGACAATAGGGCTGGACCATTGACTATGGGACTCCTCAATTATGCCTAGATCTAGCATTTTCTTTACCTCTGACTGAATAGCCCCTCTTCTAGCTTCTGGGATTCTATAAGGTCTTATCTCAATAACTACCCCAGGCTTGGTGACGATATCATGAGAAACCATCCTAGTTTTCCCTGGTACGCTGGAAAAGACATCTCTATTCCTCTTTACCAAATCTACAGCTTCTCTGTGTTGTTCAGGCGTAAGTTCTGCCGATATTTGAACAAGTGGTTCCTCCCCTTTCCTGGATTCGTTAGCTACTACGGACAGACATACCTCTCTATCCTTCCAGGATTTTAATAGATTTATGTGATAGATCTGCTCTACCTTCCTCCGGTCTTGCTGTCGAATTTTATAATTCACCGGGCCGACCTGTTCTAGAACCTCATATGGCCCCTGCCAATGTGATAACAGCTTGCTTTCGGCCGTGGGAACAAGGACCATTACTCGGTCCCCTGGTCGGAAGTTACGAACCGTAGCCTGTCTGTTGTAAAGGTTCCGTTGGGCCCTCTGTGCCTCTTCTAGATGCTGTCTGACTATGGGGGTAATATGCGCAATACGGTCTTTCAAATCTTCCACAAATTGGACGACATTTTTCCCTGGCACAGCTTGTTGCTCCCACTCTTTGAGGCTATCCAGAATCCCTCTTGGGCGTCTCCCATACAGGAGTTCAAATGGGGAAAACCCCGTAGAGGCCTGTGGTACCTCTCGGATAGCAAACAAGAGATAAGGCAACAAGGTGTCCCAGTTCTTCCCATCACTAGCGACCACCTTTCTCAACATCATCTTCAACGTCTTATTAAATCGTTCTACCAGTCCGTCCGTTTGCGGATGGTACACAGAGGTTCTTAGGGACAGTATTTTTAGCTCTACAGATAAGTCTCGCATAAGCTTAGATGTAAACGGGGTACCCTGATCTGTCAAAATTTCTTTCGGTATCCCGAGTCGGGAAAATACCTGTAACAATTCCTTAGCTATAGCTTTGGAGGAAGTGTTACGTAAAGGTAGTGCCTCTGGATATCGAGTGGCATAGTCTAGGATCACCAGAATGTACTGATGCCCCTTGGCAGATTTCTCCAAGGGACCCACTATATCCATGGCAATCCTCTCAAATGGGACCTCAATAATAGGCATAGGGATCAATGGGGCCCTCAAACGTGGTCGGGGGGCTGTCAACTGACACTCGGGACAAGAGGCACAGAATCTCTTTACTGCATTATATATCCCTGGCCAGTAAAACCTTTTTAGGATTCTTTGCTGTGTCTTCTCTACGCCCAGATGACCCCCCAACAAATGAGAGTGTGCTAGCTCTAGGACCTTTCTCACTAATGAACTGGGTACTAACAATTTTTCTATTTCTTGGCCCTCCTCTTGGCTCACATGGTATAACAAATCATTCTTAATATAGAAATATGGATAGGATTCCTTTGTGGTTCCTTCTACCGGGACCCCATTAACTTCTACCGCCTGGCTAAACCCATTTTTCAACTGGGGATCATTAGCCTGTTCTCTACCAAAGTTAGTTAGGGACAGTTCTAGATTTCCAAAACCTTCCTCATCGGGAGTTTGGTCGATTACCTCCACGGGTAACTCATACACCTGAGCATCAACAGGCCCTGTCTCGGACAACTCTTCTCCCTCTGGTCTCTCTCCGTTAGGAGTAGTGACCAGTGCTAACTGGGGTGGGGGTGTACCTCTTTTATTTCGGTCCTACGTTCTCGTTTTGACTTAGGTGTTTTAGACACCTCGGCGACTAATTCGGGGTCTGTAAACGGAAAAAGCTCATCTGGAGTAGGATTGTTCAAGGGGAGCTGTCCTCTGATCAGGGTGTCAAAACCAGGGAAATTACAGCCTAACACTAGGGAATGGGGTAACTTTGGTACAATTGCTGCCATAGTTTCGATGACTTGCCCCTCGATCTTTACTTTTATCAGAGTCGTGGTGTACAGAAGCGTACACCCATGTACACATAATACCCGCAACTTCTCACCCTGGGGTAATCGGAGAGGCTTAACCAACTTCCCGGATACCAAGTTAATATTGCTCCCTGAGTCTACCAGTGCGGAGACTGGTTTTCCATTTAACATCACCGTGGTGAGGAAGTTGTGGGTACGTTTTCCCTCGCGGGTCATACCCACCACTCCACAAAATTCAGACTTCACAGAACCATATGCACACTCCATTGGCTCAGACAACTGTGGGCAGTGAGCCTTAATATGCCCCGTCTCCCCACACTCAAAACAAACAATTGGCCCAGTTCGTTCTTGAAACCCTTTCTGAAATTTAGAGTTTCTGTCCCTATCCGGGTTTTCTTCCACCCGCTCAAATCGTGCGAAAGGTCGTGGGTCCTGGCGCCAGCGCTGACCTCTACTGTTCGTGTTGGGTCTTGGGTTGTAGTTGGTGCGAGTGGGGGTGACAGTTCACGGGTAGCCAGAAACTGCTCCACTGCGCCTACCATGGCATCACAAGAGAGGGGATCTCCCTGTCCCACCCACTGTTGAAGGTCCTGGGGTAACGCTCGAATGAAGCGGTCCAACACCACCATCTCAAGGATCCGTGCCGGGCTATGTTCCTCTGGTTTTAGCCAATTGGACGCTAGGTGAATCAAATCCCATAACTGGGATCTGGGCGGCTTCTGTTCCTGGTATTTCCACTTATGGAACCTCTGTGCACAAACTGCTGGAGTCACACCAATCCTTGCAAGGATTTCGCTTTTCAGACAGTCATAGTCTGCTGCGGCTTCTTCGTCAAGGTCACAATATGCTTTTTGGGCTTCCCCCAGTAGAAAGGGTGCGATAATCCCAGCCCATTTGGAGCGGGCCCACCTTTCCCGGGAAGCGATTCGCTCAAAGGACCTGAGGTATCCCTCGACGTCATCGTGCGGCGTCATTTTCTGTAGGCACTCGTTCGCCTGGACGGGCCGCGTCAGGGCCGTACTTGACAAGCTCATTTTAATCTGGGCCAGCTGCTCAATCAGCTGCTTCTGTGTGTCTGCAACAACCTCAAGCTGGGCTGCAAATAACCGGTTCGTCTCGCGTTGTGCAGCCGTGCTGTCCTGTCCCTGTTTGTTAGCTTCTTGCTGGACAGCAGCTGTGTACTAAGGCCTTCACAACGTCCTCCATAGTGGCAGCTACCGCGTGGACAGTTTCCACCAGACGCAATCTGTAGCTCCGCCCCTTTTACAGGGTGTTCGACATCCCACTTCTGACACCACGTGTGGCAGGATGGTCGTGATAAGTGAGGAGACAACACGTCTTTTCCGGTGAAATAATGCTGATGGGTTTATTTGTCCAAAAACGGTAACTAAACAATGGGTACACTGTCCGTTTAAATTGAAACGAAACAAAATACTAACCCCGGTCGGGGTACTAGCTAAACAAAAGTGCAGGCTAACTATCTGGCTGGCTAGCTAACCTATTCCAGCCCAATAAAGAGCTTTATTCTTCCCTCTTGGGACAGGATCGCTTTGGGCAGCTTGTGTCTGTCTTAACACTCCTCTGTCTTCCCTTTATGCCTAAGAGAGAGAGACTGCCACCCCAGAGGTATTTCCTCTTCCTGTTTTTAAAGCAGGTGAAGGAGCTTAATTCAAATCACCTGTGGTCTGCTTGACAAGCTGAGTTAACCCCTCGTTTACTGGATAGCATGCATACTGCCATCTCCTATTCACATACACGGAGTCAATGACCCTGTCACAGGGCCTTGATGCAGAGGGGGAGGTAAGGGACCTTGATGCAGAGGGGAGTGAGGAAAGGGTCCTTGGTGCTGAGGGAGAGTGAGGAAAGGAGCCATGGTAGAGGGGAAAAGTACCTTAGTGTGTAGAGATGGCTTCATACAGTTGGCGGGGAGAGCAGAGGGAGTTTCTTTTCTTTGTCTCTGCACAGAGATGTCATGGCAAAGCTCCGTCTCCCTTCCTGCCACTCTAAGGAGAGGGTGACTCATCTCTGCCTGAGCTGTGTGACCAGACTGATACTAATACCGTGGTAATTACAGAATAGACAAATTGTCTTACTGTCATTTTCTGTTACCGCACTGCTACTATCAAACTGGTATATTGCTGAATCCTACTCTCAAGGCAAGACAATGGAGAATTGTCCATGACAGTCTCTACCAGTATGGTCGTGTAGCACTGCCCTGTTCTGGTGGATACTAATCTGGGCAGATGCATTCAGCAAGCGACCAGCACAGACCCTTATACGCAGTCCATTCGTCAATCTCTGTCAGCTCCATTCAAGGAGCAACAGGGCTATTTGTTCTTTAAATGTGCACTATATATTCCTCCCTGCATTATCTGTTTAAAGGTCCTGATATTTCACAATGACTCCGTGACTGACGGTCACTCGGGAATTAGGAATGTGAAGGAACTCATTTTGCACCAGTACTGGTGGTCCAGATTTGTCCATAACTTTAAAGAGTATGTCCGGTCCCGTGAGGTCTGTGCCCGCAACAAAACACCTCGCACTAAACGGTGGGGTCTTTTACAACCATTACCTATCCTGAAGCAGCCATGGAGTTTGATTCCTACGGACGTTATTGTGGAACTGGTTCTCTCAGGGTTTCAATACCATTTTGGTAGTCGTGGACGGATTGGCTAAAATGTCACACTTCCTACTGCAGGGTTTCCCAAACTTTTTTTTCCGTGACCCGGTTATTTTTGAACTTCTCCTTTGTGACCCACTAAAAATGTTATCGCCTATACTGGCCTATAGGGCCTGCACAGACACACACACAGCCACTGATATACACACACATACAGCCACTGATACACACACACACACACACAGTCACTGACACACACACTGATACACACACGCAGCCACTGACACACACACGCAGCCACACAGAGACACTGATACACACACACACAGACACTGATACACACACACATTGATACACACACACTGATACACACACAGAGACACTGCTACACACACAGAGACACTGCTACACACACAGAGACACTGCTACACATACAGAGAAACTGCTACACAAAGAGAGACACTGCTACACACACAGAGGCACTGCTACACACACAAACACTGATACACACACAGACACAGACACTGATACACACACACACACTGATACACACACACACTGATACACACACATACACTGATACTGATACACACACACTGATACACACACACACAGACACTGATACACACACACACACACACACTGATACACACACACACACTGATACACACACATACACTGATACTGATACACACACAGGGACAGGGACACTTGGTGGGAGGGGGGGGGACAGTGACTGGGTGGGTGTGTGGGAGAAAGTGGGTGAGTGACTGGGTGGGTGACAGTGACTGGGTGGGAGAGAGTGACTGGGTGGGTGACAGTGACTGGGTGGGGTGACTTACCTTGCCGCCAGTCGCTTTCCCCTGCTGCCCCCGATATCCCCTGCTGCCCGGGACGGGAGGTGGGCTTGGGGGCATGGGAGGTGGGCTCGGGAGGGGGTGCCACGGGAGGTGAGCTCGGGAAGCTGGCCGCGGGGGGAAGTGGGCCGCAGTAGGAGCTTGTACTTCCCCCTCCGTCCCACGTAACGTGCGGGCCGCAGAGGAGCTGGTACTTCCTCCTCTGTCCCACGTTGGGAGCGGGGGGGAGGAAGGGAGCGGGCCCTGCTTGCCCTGCGCAAGCGCGCGGGACCGCGGGGGGAATCGCCGCCATTTTTTTCAACTTGAGTGGGGGGTGGGGGGGAGGGACACATCGCGTGGCCCAGTGCCAGGTCGCGATCCACCATTTGGGAAACGCTGTCCTACTGTATCCGCAAAGAGACTTCCACCAGTTTAAGAGACTGCTAATTTCTTCCTGAAAGCCATTATCAGCTTGCATGTGCTGCCTGAGGAGGTCATATCTGATCAAGGAGCCCAGTGCACGTACCGTTTCTGGGACATTTCTGCACCCTGTTGCTATTCAGCTGGCATCTTCATATCATTCTCAGGCCAATGGACAAACAGAGTGTACCAATCAGACCCTGGAGCAATATCGCTGCAGTTTTATGAGTTACCGGCAAGACGACTGGATATCTCCAACAGCAACATTTTCCTACAACAACGCCATTATCTACGGCTATCCAAAATCACCTGTTCTTTGCAAATTATGGATTTCATCCCTAAGTCTGCCCATCTGTTATACAAAATTGATCTATTCCTTCTGCAGCAGAAAGAATAGAGGAATTGCAGCAACTTCACACTGAACTGATAGAGATTTTGCCTCTGTATACCCCCTGGATTCCAATATAAACTGACCACTTCCAATTCCTGGGTGCCAGATAAGTGCTGCTGACATTGTATCAAGTTTGCTGTCTGAAAATACCTTATTTATCTGACATGCTTCCTGCCTGACATCACTCGTGAACGCTGCCTGCTCTGACCCCAGCCTGCGTGACTATGCTTGTGAACGCTGCCTGCTCTGACCCCAGCCTGCGTGACTATGCTTGTGAACGCTGCCTGCTCTGACCCCAGCCTGCGTGACTATGCTTGTGAACGCTGCCTGCTCTGACCCCAGCCTGTGTGACTATGCTTGTGAACTCTGCCTGCTCTGACCCCAGCCTGCGTGACTATGCTTGTGAACTCTGCCTGCTCTGACCCCAGCCTGCGTGACTATGCTTGTGAACGCTGCCTGCTTTGACCCCAGCCTGCGTGAATATGCTTGTGAACGCTGCCTGCTCTGACCCCAGCCTGTGTGACTATGCTTGTGAACTCTGCCTGCTCTGACCCCAGCCTGCGTGACTATGCTTGTGAACGCTGCCTGCTTTGACCCCAGCCTGCGTGAATATGCTTGTGAACGCTGCCTGCTCTGACCCCAGACTGTGTGACTATGCTTGTGAATGCTGCCTGCTCTGACCCCAGCCTGCGTGACTATGCTTGTGAACGCTGCCTGCTCTGACCCCAGCCTGCATGACTATGCTTGTGAACGCTGCCTGCTCTGACCCCAGCCTGCGTGACTATGCTTGTGAACGCTGCCTGCTCTGACCCCAGCCTGCGTGACTATGCTTGTGAACTCTGCCTGCTCTGACCCCAGCCTGCGTGACTATGCTTGTGAACGCTGCCTGCTCTGACCCCAGCCTGCGTGACTATGCTTGTGAACGCTGCCTGCTCTGACCCCAGCCTGCGTGACTATGCTTGTGAACGCTGCCTGCTCTGACCCCAGCCTGCGTGACTATGCTTGTGAACGCTGCCTGCTCTGACCCCAGCCTGCATGATTATGCTTGTGAACGCTGCCTGCTCTGACCCCAGCCTGCGTGACTATGCTTGTGAACGCTGCCTGCTCTGACCCCAGCCTGCGTGACTATGCTTGTGAACGCTGCCTGCTCTGACCCCAGCCTGCGTGACTATGCTTGTGAACGCTGCCTGCTCTGACCCCAGCCTGCGTGACTATGCTTGTGAACGCTGCCTGCTCTGACCCCAGCCTGCGTGACTATGCTTGTGAACGCTGCCTGCTCTGACCCCAGCCTGCGTGACTATGCTTGTGAACGCTGCCTGCTCTGACCCCAGCCTGCGTGACTATGCTTGTGAACTCTGCCTGCTCTGACCCCAGCCTGCGTGACTATGCTTGTGAACGCTGCCTGCTCTGACCCCAGCCTGCGTGACTATGCTTGTGAACTCTGCCTGCTCTGACCCCAGCCTGCGTGACTATGCTTGTGAACGCTGCCTGCTCTGACCCCAGCCTGCGTGACTATGCTTGTGAACGCTGCCTGCTCTGACCCCAGCCTACGTGACTATGCTTGTGAACGCTGCCTGCTCTGACCCCAGCCTGCGTGACTATGCTTGTGAACGCTGCCTGCTCTGACCCCAGCCTGCGTGACTCTGCTTGTGAACTCTGCCTGCTCTGACCCCAGCCTGCGTGACTATGCTTGTGAACGCTGCCTGCTCTGACCCCAGCCTGCGTGACTATGCTTGTGAACGCTGCCTGCTCTGACCCCAGCCTGCGTGACTATGCTTGTGAACTCTGCCTGCTCTGACCCCAGCCTGCGTGACTATGCTTGTGAACGCTGCCTGCTCTGACCCCAGCATGCGTGACTATGCTTGTGAACTCTGCCTGCTCTGACTCCAGCCTGCTTGACTATGCTTGTGAACGCTGCCTGCTCTGACCCCAGCCTGCGTGACTATGCTTGTGAACGCTGCCTGCTCTGACCCCAGCCTGCATGACTATGCTTGTGAACGCTGCCTGCTCTGACCCCAGCCTGCATGACTATGCTTGTGAACGCTGCCTGCTCTGACACCAGCCTGCGTGACTATGCTTGTGAACGCTGCCTGGCCTGCCCCTAGCCTGCCTGACTATGCTAGTGAACGCTGCCTGGCCTGCCCCTGGCCTGCCTGACTATGCTAGTGAACGCTGCCTGGCCTGCCCCTGGCCTGCCTGACTATGTTAACCTGCCTGTCCTTCTCTTCTGCCTCATCCATTTACTGCATTTGTTTATCCTGCCCTTCAAAAACTTCAACACACAGATCATGTCAACGGCCACACTCCGGGAATGGTCCGGTCCAGTCCAGCCTACTCTAGCCATCAGGATCCACTCTGTCTTTAAGCTCACTGTCATAGTCCCTAACGTCTATAAGCGGCCAATGCGCAGGATACCACCTGGATTGAACAGAACCAAGATATCAGTGATGGACTCATGGGACAAATTACCACACTAAGGTTGGAGTGTGCCAGTGATAAAGTCTTCTTCAACTTTCAGCTTGATGGACAAATTCAGCCCGAGTGACCTGAGGGCCATCTGCTCCTGCTGTTATCTTTACAGTTTTTCAAGCACCTACAGATGTAGCAGCCATGAATGCTCCCCCTGGTGCGCTGCAGCAGGGAGAACACACACCACGCCAATGGGAGCAGACACCATAGTAATAGCATTAGCCACCTGCAAAAAAGGGGTGGGCTTAGCGGGTGCATTAACGGCTGCTACATCTATAGGTGTAATAAGTCCCATTGACATTTCTTTTAAGTTAAAGTACTAAATATATATATATACATAATTGCAAAATGCTCCCTCTGTTATTCTTTTATTACATTTAAATAATACTTAAATATGTATGTATATCTTTATTTATATAGCACAATCCTAATGGGAATAAGCGCTTCAGACATAAAACATTAGGAAAAGGAGTCTGCCCTTAAGATCTTACAATCTAAGTATATGTAGCCCTGGTAAGTTTGTGGGCTATATTTGTACTCTCCTCCTGGCAGTAATCCCTGTGTAAGGGCAGGTTTGCCAGGAGTTATCATGGGTTTCCCCCACCTCAAGCACTTGCCCTGAAATGGTGAAGGTAGGTCACCTGACCCTGTGTCCAATCAAGAGACACAGGGGCGGTGCCTGCTGAAACTATTAAGAGCAGTGCACTTCCTATTTAGTGTGAGTTAGTTAGAGTGTGTTATTAGAATGAGAGAGAAGGTTAGAGCCTGATGAGTAGAGATGATATAGATAGGTGGACCAAGTACCTCTCAACCGGCATAGGGGGTGAGGGAAGAGCTAGCCCCACTCTGGGTGGCCCTTAGGCCCAGAGTGGAGGCAGGAACATCTTGAAGTAGGACAGCTGGCTGTGTATACACTGCATTGACTGCTACTGCTGAGAGGATGATAAAGAGCTGCTGCTATTTAAAGAGACAGTGTGTGAGACTGGAATCTCTCATCCCTGGGAGTGGATTCTGCTGTAGGGATTCCACCCCGTATCCCTGGGGCCTACTACAGATGGAGGCGCTGCACCATTAGAGGAGAACGAAGGTATCCACCCCTGAAACCTGTCCTGTTGTCCCCCATGTCACCGGGGGAGACTCAGACCCTCCTGTTGCCAGCAGGTACGCACCACACACAGACATGTAGCCAGACCATGAAACACTCTAGGGTACCGGATATGAGGTGGGGGGGGGGTCGATGGGCTACATATATATAAATAGAACTAAATTACATCACAATACTGTTTTGACTCTTCTACTCAAATGTTTTATGTGCTTGCCCCCTTGGAAAACTAGTTGAAAATCACTTTATTAGACTATTAGGGCATATATAAGCTTGCTGTATCAAGCTGGGCGCTACTGTAAGTGAAGAGAAATAATATTTCTGTATATGCATGATTTCTATTTCTTCCTTTTCTTTTACTTGTTTGTTCGGATTAAGTAAACTATGTGATGAGGCAGCTAAAACTGCTATTAAACTTTTTTTTTAACTCTGAAAGCAGAGTTGTATGCCAACAGATGGTAAGTACTGTAAATAGCATGCTAGGCACTCTAACTGAAGCAGTATGCATCCAGCTAATGCTGATCAAGCTCTTTGCCTTGTCTAGGAAACAGAAATCCATTGCCACTGGAGATCAATGATAAAAATACTAAACAACCACTTCAACAGTGTAACAAAAACAATGCAGAGCATTTCCAAAACATAATACAAGGGTGAGAACAACATATATATATATATATATATATATATATATATATATATATATATATATATATATATATATATATATATAGTAAATAAGATGTGCCTCAGCTCCACCTAGAGAATCTTCCACCTTCATTAAGCTCAAGCTGAACAAGGATAAGAACCCAGAGACAGACCTCGATGAAACCACAATATTCCGTAAGTCAAAGTCAATATGTAATTCTTTGAAATGAACAGCATTGGAGCAAGAATGTCACTAATTCACATTACAATCAGAAAATGCAAGGGCGTCGGGTAATTATGTCAGTTTAAAAAAATACGTTTTTCCGAAATTATATTTTAACTGTAAACTGAAATTAAATTAAGGCTGCGCACATAAAAATTGCTAGGAAACTCTACCGTAAATTCTTTTACAGAGCAATGTTTCAGTGCAGGGTTAAATTGTAAATACCGCATACTACGTGAAGCAGAGCGTCACAGCAAGGTATCTCCTCACAAATGCACCTATTCCATCAACTCGGTTATAATTCTCATTAACAGAAATCAAATGTTGATAATTCAGCACATCTTTACTTTCATCCATTTGCATCATGAGGCTTAAGGATCATTCAACCCTTTTGCTGCACTTATGGCACACTTTAAACATCCCGATGGATGGCCCACCAGAGGCCTCAATGACCTCCTGGGATTTTTGTTGGTTTTGTAGGGGGAGATTTTGTTTGTTGCTCTACAAGAACGGTGAACCCGACCAAACAAGAGTGAAGGGGCCTGCCCGCAACCACACGATTGCTACCCCACGAGATCCCATACTGTAGCTACGATCCCGGAAGTCTAGTGGCACTCCAGTGTTATTGGGACGGTAGTGGCCCCTCACCCCTTTCCAAGGTTTAAGCTTGCCCCACCCCACTTTCCAAGTTGGCAGATCAGTTTCATTTTGCCAGGTTACGACAGATCCAATGTGATAATTCTTCCTGTAATTATACAGGTAAATAAGAATTTTAACCCAGAGGAGTGCTAGGACCTGCTTCGGTCATGCCTTGTAAGTGGCAGCAGGCTTAAGACGTTTTGGCCAAAGGGTTAAACTAAATGACCCTTTTTACAAGAGATATATAGGTATTACACTGTGTACTTTTGTCACATTGGAAGTAGCTTTGGGCATTTCTGTTTTTTGTTGTAGGCACTCCAGTGTTGCCAGACTTCTGGCAGCGACGTGGTTAATAAAGATTCCTTCACATTATTTGTCCCCTCCAGCTTAAATAGATTTTAAGGGCAATATTTTATGAAAGCTGCACAAGTTAAAAGTTTAGTATTTACCAATGTTAAAGTTGACATTAAACTATAAAATGCATTTTATAAACAATTGCAAATCCATAGGTTGTGGGATTACAAGTGTATATTTTATATCCTAAACTGGATTTTTTTTTATATATATATACTGTATATAATCTACACAAATCATTCTTAACACTAAGAAGTCACAGAAAGTTGTTTTTTTTTCTCCAAATGTGTCCAAGCTGCCGTAGTACTCAATGTAACATTTCCAATGAAGGTCAATATCCCTATTTGTGTAAGATTCATCTTTTTTTTATACCCATTACTGCTCTCAAACATAGCTGTCTAGACAGGTGCTTTCATTTTATGGAATATTTTTTCTTTAGAAGAAGAGCCTAGCACAGGCAGGCTATTTAAAGAGCGTGTGGAAAAGAGAGCAGAAAATGATCATTCTGGAGGCAAACAGCCAAACTTGAAAGATGGTTTCTATATTCTATTAACTCAGCATGTATCTACAAAGGCTCTTAGGTAAAAAATGTTTTTTAAATCCCATCTCCATTTATTATGGTAATTTACTTGGCTTAGTGTGGTCACAGAAATAGATTATATGACCACTATTTATTATGCTGTTAAGACATCTTTCCTGTGGTGCATTTATTTAAAGCTGCAATACTCCCTACTCAATTTATTTCTTCTTTTTGACAGAATTGGAACCAGTGGGTCATCTGGAGCTGAACCGTGCTATTTGAGGCTTTGGGGTGGGTGGAGGGGGGGGGGGGGGGTCTTGGTTTCAAAAGATATTTACCTTTCTCTTTTTTATGTCACTGGTTCCTTTTGGGAAATAAGTATGGCTGCCACAAGCCAATAGTAAGCCACAATGGGGGCTATGCACTAAGCTCAATGGCTTTGCGTTCTGATTTTCCAAAAAAGCAGGTTCGTTAAAAAGTGAAGCCGTGGACGCGATTCACTAAGGCCTTGAGCCCATTTTTTAACGTACCTGCTCAAAATAGCTCAGAACACCCACAGCGTACGTGTTGCTTTTTTGTCCCCTGCTAGCGTTCTTAACCTTTACGTACGCTAGCTGATAGGAAAAAAGCCGCATGTAACATTTGCATGGAGATTCTGTATCTCCATGCAAGGCTGTTACAGGCGAGCGTACACTAAATAAATACATTTTAATAATAGTGTACATGAGCAGGGGGTCTCCTGAGCTGATCCGCATTGGTTTCAGGTCCGAGGACCCCCTACTTCAGGAGATACAAGCCCCGTTATGGGGTAACGGTATCCCCTGCACTTTAAAGCTCCCGTGTCACGTGACCGGGACATTTAAATTCTGCAGGGGATACCGGCACCCCATAAAGGGGCCTGTATCTCCTGAAGTAGGGGGTCCCCGAGGCTGAAACCAATGCGGTTCAGCTCAGGAGACGCCCTGCACATCTACACTAGTATTAAAACACACATAACAATAAACAATAATTCGTTACCGTAGCGGCTATCCGCTATGGCAGCGTTTCCCAAACGGTGGGTCGCGACCCGGCACCGGGCCACGGCACCAAAATTGCCGGGTCGCAGCGAGGCTGGCCGCGCGGTGTCTCCCGTCCCCCCTGCTCAATTTTAAAAAAATGCCGGCGATTTCCCCCTGCGGTCCCGCGCACTTGCGCAGGGCAAGCAAGGCCTGCTCCCTTCCTCCCCCCCCCCGCTCCCAACGTGGGACGGAGGAGGAAGTACCAGCTCCTCTGCGGCCCGCACGTTACGTGGGACGGAGGGGGAAGTTCAAGCTCCTACTGCGGCGTGCTTCCCCCCGCAGCCAGCTTCCCCCCGCAGCCAGCTTTCCGAGCTCACCTCCCGTGGCACCCCCTCCCGAGCCCACCTCCCGTCCCACCAAGCCCACCTCCCATCCCGGGCAGCAGGGGATATCGGGGGCAGCAGGGGAAAGCATCCGGCGGCAAGGTAAGTCACCCCACCCAGGCACTGCCTCCCACCCAAGTGCCCCTGGTCCCCCTCCCACCCACCCAAGTGCCCCTGGTCCCCCTCCCACCCACCCAAGTGCCCCTGGTCCCCCTCCCACCCACCCAAGTGCCCCTGGTCCCCATCCCACCCACCCAAGTGCCCCTGGTCCCCCTCCCACCCAAGTGCCCCTGGTCCCCCTCCCACCCACCCAAGTGCCCCTGGTCCCCCTCCCACCCACCCAAGTGCCCCTGGTCCCCCTCCCACCCACCCAAGTGCCCCTGGTCCCCCTCCCACCCACCCAAGTGCCCCTGGTCCCCCTCCCACCCACCCAAGTGCCCCCGTTTTTAGTGGGTCACGAAGGAGAAGTTCAAAAATAACCGGGTCACGGGAAAAAAAGTTTGGGAAACCCTGCGCTATGGTAATGAAGCTGATTTAATGTATTTTAAATAAAGTGTGCGGGAGCAGGGGGTCCCCTGAGCTGAACCGCATTGATTTCTGCCTCAGAGACCCCCTGCTTCCTTAGTTACAGGCCCCGGTATGGGACATCGGGTGCCAGTGTCGCCGCCATCTTTATAGCGTCCAAGACGCGACGTGGGCTCTATAAAGATGGCGGCGACACTGGCACCGATGCCCCAAACCGGGGCATGTAACTCGGGAAGCAGGGGGTCTCTGAGGCAGAAATCAATGCGGTTCAGCTCAGAGGACCACTGCTCCCGCACACAATTAATAAGAAAACATTAAAGCAGCTTCATTACCTTAGCGGCTATCCGCTAAGGCAATGAAGGGGTTAAGGCACAATAGCATGTTTATTGGGGACAATTGCCCCCAATAAACAACACACATACCCCCCCGCCCCCTAACACATACAGTACAGTAATGGGCAAAAAGACTATTATCCACATATGGATAATAATGCATTTGCCCATTTTAAATACATATAAATTACAATAAATACAGTAAAAACCTAATACACTTACCTTTTACAGGCACCCAAGATGAAGGCTGTCTTCATCCTCATCTTCATCCGGCCCATGCCCCCTCCGATGCTGCAAAACATACACAAGAATAAAAACATCCAATGTAATGTCCCCTAACCCCCTAATCACCATAGCGGTTATTAACCGCTACAGTCATTGAGGGGTTAACACACCCTCACCCACCACTCTGGAGGCCTACATACCCTCCCCCACTAACCCCCCTACCCCTTGAGGCCTTACCACCCTCACCCACAACCCAGCCGGGATGCCTACCCACATAGCCTTGGGGCCAATACCCCCTCCCCCCACCCCCAGTACCCACAATAAAAACAATACACTGCCCCACAATAAACATCATTATATTTATTAAATACATAACCCACCCCCTGCGCCCCCCCATAAATAAAATATTTATTCTTTGACATAAAGGGTTCATACCCCAGGCCCACATGAGTCCCCAGTGAGCCTGACGGGTCACCTCACAGACCTACAGGTTACCAGCATCATGTTTCACACAGGGTCTGGAGGCCTGTTGGTGGATCCCGCCAGGCACCATGGCCCACCAGGTGGTCTCCGCGGGTCACCGTGGGCCACAATTGGGTCCCCACGGTAGGCCTGTGGATGTCTGGGGGCCCTAGGTCAGACCCACAGGTGTCTGAGGGGCCTCGGGTGGTTCCCACGGGGGTCTGGTGACCCACGGGTGGTCCCTACGGGTCCGCGGTGCCCCCACAGATGTGTGGCCACCGGTTCTTCCCCGCAGGTGTCCCCCGTGGACCACGCAGCCTGGTACCCGTGAGAAGCCAGAGGATACCTCAGGTGGTCTCCAGAGGTCTCTCGCAGACCAAAGGAACCAACCTGTATGTAAAAAAAATAAACCTGACCTATACATTCAATACATCAATCTCCCCCCCCCCCCACAACACATACAGTACAATAATGTGCCAAATAACTATTATCCCGATATGGATAATAGATTATTTGCCCATTATTAAACACATTAACTAGCATAATAACATAAATAAAGTTCTACTGACCTCATCAATAAGAAGCCCCCGTCGCCAGCAAAATCCTTGTCCTCCGTTGCCAACAAAATACATAGCCAATACATTGCAATTACATTTAGACATCAATTAACCCCTTAATCACCTTATCGGATAATAATCGCAAAGGTAATTAAGGGGTTAAGCCACCCTGTCCCGATACCCACCCTTCACCCATTCATTTTTACAGTGGCTTCAACATGCAACTATATATATACAAATATATATATATATATATATATATATACACACACACACACACACAGAGACAGAGACAGAGACAGAGACAGAGACAGAGAGAGAGAGTGAGACCGTATTTCCTCGATTGTAAGACGCCATCGATTGTAAGACGCACCATCGATTTGGCCCTTACAATCGAAGAAAATTATTGTTTCACTTACCATGTTCAGGAGAGGTCCCATGTCAGCGGAGGATGAAGCGGGTGGCGACAGCAGGAAAGGTCCCACGTCTGCAGATGGTTGAAGATGGAGAGCAGGCAAGAGTGCGGCGGGAGTGTAGCAGTGGGAGTGCGGCGGCGGCAGGACGGGGCCCAAGTCTGCTGGTGAGTGAAGATAAGAAGACAGTATGCAGTGGTGGCTGGGGCAGAAGATCATAATAGCAGGAGAGCTGAGCAGGAGCAGAGCGGCATAGGGGAATGGCTTGGGAGGTGAACACTGTAATCGGAAGTCAGACACCGGTCAACTTCCGGTATTACAGTGTGCACCTCCCATGCCATTCCCTATGCAGCTCTGTTCCTGCTCAGCTCTCCTGCTATTATGATCTCCTGCCACCGCCCGCTGTCTTCTTATCTTCATTCACCTGCAGACTTGGGACCTGTCCTGCTGCCGCCGCACTCCCGCCCGCTGTCCATCTTCAATCCTCTGCAGATGTAGGACCTCTCCTGCCACCGCCCGCTTTATCCTCCGCTGACATGGACCTCTCCTGAAACATAAGTGAAAAGAGGGGTTTAATACTGCAGACACAGAGACAGAGAGAGAGAGAGAGAGACCGTATTTCCTCGATTGTAAGACGCCATCGATTGTAAGACGCACCATCGATTGTAAGACGCACCATCGATTTGGCCCTTACAATCGAAGAAAATTATTTTTTCACTTACCATGTTCAGGAGAGGTCCCATGTCAGCGGAGGATGAAGCGGGCGGCGACAGCAGGACAGGTCCCACGTCTGCAGATGGTTGAAGATGGAGAGCAGGCAAGAGTGCGGCGGGAGTGTAGCAGTGGGAGTGCGGCGGCGGCAGGACGGGTCCCAAGTCTGCTGGTGAGTGAAGATAAGAAGACAGTATGCAGTGGCGGCTGGGGCAGAAGATCATAATAGCAGGAGAGCTGAGCAGTAGCAGAGCGGCTAGGGGAACGGCTTGGGAGGTGAACACTGTAATCGGAAGTCAGACACCGGTCAACTTCCGGTGTTACAGTGTGCACCTCCCATGCCGATCCCTATGCAGCTCTGTTCCTGCTCAGCTCTCCTGCTATTATGATCTCCTGCCACCGCCCGCTGTCTTATCTTCATTCACCTGCACCTGACTTCTTGATAAAGTGCAATTTGTCTGCACGAAACGCGTAGAAGGTTGCAGCCTTCTGTTTTTATGTCCACATAATAAAGAAACATTTTTGCCAGACCTGCCATCACCCCCTTTTTTTGCTGTGCGTTGCACCAACCCATATTGCATTGGACTTCTCCCTATTGGCAACTGCACGCAGACTGAGAAGGACTACTGGTGACACATTCTTGAGTACTTACCTGGGACCAGCCCAATGAGGTTAGGGGGGGTGTCTTTGTGCATTTACCCCTGCCTTCAGGGCAACTGGAGCTCTTTATTAGATTTCAATATCTCATGTCCCAGAAGTGTCCCTCTCATATACTCAGTAATGGGATTCCATGCTTGAGCACCAAATCACCTTTACTGTATATCTAGTCCTGAACTTTATTGATAACCCACACACATAACAATATAACAGACCCAGCAGGAATTACTCCCAACACTGCCCACTCTTTACTGGGACTTACAGTGTTATAGGGTCAAGAAAATCAATAGTCCAAGGGGACTTGGCTACACATGAAAGTGTAAATAACAGGTACCAGGGAGTCCCTGCAGCTAAAGAAAGTGCGGTTCAGCTCAGTGGGACCAATAGTTCTGATTCTATAATGATAGAAAAATCCCAAATTGTGGGGAATGCTGCTTTACATTGAGCTGAACTCTTGCTCAAAAGAGGGGAAACCGGTACATAGCCTATTAATCAGGGACCCATAGACCTAAAGCCACGAGCTTACGCTGAATCACTACCATTATCCCTTTGAAGATTTCAGATTTTTAGTGTAACATGTTTTTGGGCTGTCTGACTCTACATCAAAATCCTACGCATTAAACTAAATGCCGTGTGTGACACAAATTCTTCTTGCAGAAAATTTGTCTGTTTGTCTTGTGGATTTAAAGGTGGTATAACTTGTCAACACTCAAAAGAAGAAAAGAAGCGCACCAGAGTTATCAAAGCATATATTTGAATTACAACAAGAACAGTACACTTACAATTTTAAATCAGTGTGAACAACGCCGAAACCAAGTCCATTCCAGAAATGCCAAGATGGACGGCTTGGCCAGCTCGGGTCTCTGCCTTCGGGATCCCGCGTGGAGGAAGTTTGCTGCTGAATTATTCAAAGCACGGAAGTGGCATCAGCACATAATTCCTGTGTGTTTCATCAGGGGCTAACGTGCAAAGTATAACCCCGATAGATTTATACCTCAATAAAATGCCTAAGAAACATGATTATAATGGGAGAGCCACATGTATGAAAACATCCACTAATGTTTGCATCAAGAATTTAAGTGCTATACTTCACAATCTCTAAAAAATAAATGAAATATAATTTGACTAATCTCTAAAAACTATTTGTTACAATTAAATCTTAAATTATAATTCTGTGTTCTGAAGTGTTGTGTTGTGTTCTGAAGTGATATATTTTAATTTAATGTGTGTGCAAAGCAGTGCTATTTACGTTTTGTTTCTAGATTTATTTTATTTAAATTTGTATTGCCCTTTCTACAAGTATAGTCACACTGATTTAAAATAGTAAGTCTACTGCACTTTTATTAAAATACGCTGTAATGCTAATCTCTGGCGCTCTTTTTTTATGCTTTAGAGTTATTTGTCTGTTTCTTGGAGCAACTGGTGAAAGCTTTGTGGGGGGACTTGGATTAGCCCCAGAAAAGCAGCAGCACAGACGGACGTATTTATTTGAGAAATGTATGTTTTTAAACTGGAAGAAAACCACACTCACACTGGAACTATAACTGGTGCAATCTTTCTCTTTCTGTTAGATAAATCAACTGGGTCCCGGTTTCTGGTAACCTCTGTTCCTAAGAGATCTGCTCCAGATGTAAGAAGCAAGGTCAACAAGCTGAATACATACTGTATGGCGCAAGAGCAAATTTACGTTGATGGACCTTTTTGCTCCATGTTTTTGAGCTCATTGAACCTTCTTGATACATATGCTGTTTTTTGCTCCACCCCAATGATAATGTAAACAGATATGTCCCTTTCAGATATCTGACACCCCTAACACCCACCCCCCAAACCTTAACAGGAAACGCTGTGCAGCTGAACCAAACACCACCGCGAGGCATACTCCATGTCCCACAAATAAGCAGTCACTTTTACTTTTTACTTCAACTTTGTCCCTTACTCCCCAAAGATTGTAAGCTCTCCCGATCAGAGTCCTCATTACCTTTTGTATCTGTTTGAACCTGTTTGTCTTTTTTCTGGTACAGATGCTGCGCCCGTTTTCTGATCATTTCTCAAAATGGATTTCGAAATTTACCCGAGATTCTTTCAAAATTGGCCGCGGCAGAATAATGGCCCATTGGATTAACACGGCAGGGGTCCCTACTGTGTTAATCCTACCGGGGTCTGCCTGTCTGTAAGAGACGCGCAGTAAGAGATAGGCTGAATCAGTCACTGTAACTGCGCACCTCTCACAGGCGATTGCTGGGGTTTTATTTATTTTTAAACATTATAGTAATGTAGCAGGGGGTCTCCGGAGCTGAACCGCATTGATTTCAGGTCCGGGGAACCCCTACTTCCCGAGATACAGGCCCTGTTATGGGGTGCAGGTATCCCAGCCATGTAAAAATCCTGTGGGTCACGTGACCGTGGGATCTAAACAAAGCAGAGGGATACTGGCACCCCATAACGGGGCCTGTATCTTGGGAAGTAGGGGGTCCACGAGGCTGAAATCAACTTTGTTAAGTTCAGGAGATCCACTGCTCAAGCATGCTAGTATCAAACACACCCCTCCTCCCCCCCACCCCCCCAAATAAAAAATCATTACCTTAGCGGTTAGCTGCTAAGTTAATGAAGCTGCTTACATTTTATTTTTATTCATACTTGTTTTGAAGATTGGCAGGGTGCATGTTGCCTGGTATATTGGCAGCTCATGTTCACTGGGCCTGGGAGTGCCACCATTCCAGTCAATTTTTTTATTGTGCTGTTGCTGTTGATGCCCACGGAGGACAAGGACGGTCATGAGGATGAGGACATCCTTCATCCTGGCATGGGTAAGTGCCAGTTCAATTTACTTTATGCTGCTGATTTACTGTATGTTTTATTTTAAATGTCAAATGCACAATTATCCATATCTGGATAATAGTAATTTTGCCCATTACTGCACTGTATGTGTTAGGGGGGTTGTTGGGGTACCGGGCGTGGGTTGTGTATTGGTACAGTAGGTAGTAGGTTTTTAAATGTTTATTGTGGGTTGAGGGATTGAGTGAAGGGGGTAGTTGCCACAGGGTGGGTGGTCAGGCCTCGGTGTGTACTGTGAGGGGTTAACCCTTTCATTACCATAGCGGCTACTACCGCTGAGGTAATGAAGGCGTTAACCCCTCACAATGCCAACCCGAGAGGCCTAACCAACCCTCCTGGGGCTATTACCCCCTTCACTCATCCCCTCTTCCCCCAATAAACCTGGTAGTCTGCCTTAACCCTTCATTGCCTTAGCGGTTAGCCGCTAAGGTAATGAAGCTGCTTACATTTCATTTTTATTTATAGTGTGCGTGAGCAGGGGGTCTCCTGGGCCGAACAAAGTTGATTTCAGCTTCGTGGACCCCTACTTCCCAAGATACAGGCCCCAGTATGGGGTGCCGGTATCCCCTCTGCTGTGTTTGGATCCCATGGTCACGTGACCCACAGGATTTTTACATGGTGGGGATACCGGCACCCCATAACGGGGCCTATATCTCAGGAAGTAGGGGGTCCACGGACCTGAAATCAATACAGTTCAGCTCAGGAGACCCCTGCTACATTACTGTAATGTTTACAATTAAATAAAAACCCTACGATCGCCTGTGAGAGGCGCACAGTTAGAGTGACTGATTCAGCCTATCTCTTTCTGCGCGTCTCTTACGACAGGAAGACCCTGGTAGGATTAAAACTACAGGGACCGCTGCTGCGTTAATCCGATGGGCCATTATCTCTGCAAAGGACCATCTCGGACCACCACGCGGCATAGTGCAGGATTTACTCTGGTAAATGATTGAATAATGGCTGCTGCATCTGTATGTTATTCTGTTCATGTCATTTATATAATTCTGTTCCCCTATTGAACCGCGCTGCAGCATATGTTGACACATTATAAATAAACAATAATTATTATTTAAACTACATCGAATAAATAGCAATTTGTCATGCTGGAGAGTATGTGCTGAAAGTTGCGCTCTATTATATGTTTGGTGGGAGTGCTTCGAAAATGTTCTACCCTGGAATGAGGCCTGAAAAATGTCGTCAGATATCTTGCATGTCGATATCACCTAGGACCCAAAGTTACACTTATTGGACCTCTCTATAGAGGTTCTTACAAAAACTGAAGTAAATCTCTTGAACTATATCATTCTGGCTACCAGATGTGTTATAGCAGCCTTCAGGAAGTGTCAGGTCTCCCTCTCCCCTCTTTTCAACAGGTCAAGACCAGAATGCGGCATGTCATTCTCATGTATAAACTGACTCATTACCTTTGTGCATGCAACAAAACTTTCCCAAACAAATAATGTCCCTTCAATTTTGTACTATCTATCAAGAGCAGTCATCATCTCCAGTGGCGGATTCAAAAAAATAGCGCCCTTAGGCACCTACCTGGTGCTGCCCTCCTCTTCCAGCGGCGCCATGGCAACATGATGACGTGTGATGTCACTTTGCCTGCCGCACTTGCGCATTCTTGATCAGCGCTTGCCGGCCGTGCATGTACCGATCACACATGCGCGGGTGGCAAGCGATGGTCACGCATGAGTAGCCGGCAAGCACCGGTCATGCATGCCGCCTCCAAATTTTGCCGCCCCCCAAATTTCTCTGCCGTAGACCCAGGCCTTTCGGGCCTACTGGGAATCCACGACTGATCATCTCGCACAGGACATCAGGCTTGTAATTCAACAGTAATCTATGTCAACACATTTCTTTGTACATCCCAGAACTGTTTGTATTGCTCTGATTCATTCTTTTTCTCATCCCCGTTTGTTTGTTTATTTGTTAATTCACTATCTTTGTCAACTGCAAAATGAGAAAATGCTTAAATAAAAAAACATTTATAAAAGCAGCACTAGATTTGTCAAAAAATATATATAATTATGCCATTTAAAGTAATGGAAAGTTTTCCCCAGTTGTGCAGCTGGGAGACTTTGATACATGGGGACCTATGTATTATATTGTGCTATATCAGGACTGGTATTGTAAAGCAGTATGGATCGATGGTCATTGTGTCAATTAGGAACAGTAAATGCAGCGTGTGGAGCATTGGTATGCATAGAGACTACATACATGACTGCAGTGAGAAAAATAAGCTTTTTTTTTAAGATAGGGCTAAAACAAAGGAAAGAAGGATACATATGTAGTATGGAAACTATACTTTCTTCCAGTGATCAGTGCTTTATACAGCACATCTAGAAATTGCACTACATTTGTACCAAGGTTGAGCATTCAGGAGCTGCTTGGATGAGTTCATTTTTTGAAAATCAATACAATATATGATTTGATTGTCTATAAACAAACATTAAACATAAACTTTCCTCAAGGCTAACTATCATACAGTAGCACACAATCAGTAAGTCTATTTCATTTGATGTACTCGCCGTATTGTGCTGTGGCAGCCAAAATGTAGATTTGTTGTACAGTAGATTGTGATGCCTTTTAGTGGATAAATGGTGGGACTCTCCATATATAAGATTATAGATAATACTACATTATACCTGTAACGGGTATTCCCCCCCCCCCCCCCCCAATCGCAGATCTGGTGTGGGCGCGGAGAACATACAATGTTACCAAGTGTGTGGTGCGTTACCTGTTGGCTCATAGCAGGGCTGAGCTTCCGCCACGGGGAACCTGGGGTAATTATGATATTATGAGTAACCACTTACTCGATGCAGCGCCTCCACCTGCGATGGCTCCCACCAGAGGGGGAGTAGTTCCTCGCAGGACAAATACAATAATCACATAAACTGTATGTATACTAACCAATGTCTTTTACTAACATGCAAAGCAAACATATAATATCAATACCACAATAACCGGTGTCCCTCTCTAGAGGAGACACTAACTGCGGCGTCGCGCAGGACGCTTTCCCAACACCAGGTGATCTCACCCAGTGTCCATAGAATCCCCACCCAATGTCCCACACTCTTGCAGAGAGAGGCAATGGGTGACTGCGCGGTCACTATTATACTAAGGGCCCATTGGTGCACTTGTATATTTGATAGTACCTGCCGAGCACTCCGGTGCTCGCAACCGCAACAGCTTCGCAAAGGATCAGTCGTTCTGAGATCCCTACTGATCCGGGCCGTTGAATCCTTGCTTGGGGTCCCCCAGGGGCGATCCAACCCTGGAGATAGTCTCTGGTCTCTGGGTACCGACTTGAGCCCAAGTCGTCTCTCGTGGAGCGCAGCAGCCGCTGTGTCCCTGTCTATCACTGGCACTACGTGACACGGTCCCTAACCTAGGGCCTGTCCCTGTAGAACCACAAGCTGGGGAATGAGAACCTACCTGGGACCTAAGGGGTTAATGGCCTATCCCGTCCCCCTAGCGCTTCCCGGTCCTGATTCTAACTAACTATTAGCACTCGCAGCACTTGCAATAACGCGCTACAACCTACTCGCAACCTGCAGCTAACGTACTGCACTAACACTGTGCCTGCCTGTCAGACCTCACGACACTGACAGACGTGACCCTGACAAGACAGCACACTGACACTAAGGGCCGCGTCCCTATCTTGGGCCGTCCCTGATCAATTACCCACTAATCTGGTGGGGAGTTGGGGCCTACCTGGGGTGTGGGTACCTATCTGGGTGCAGGAGCTGCACTCGCTCCCCGCACCCTTCCTTCCCTCACAGCTCCCTGGCTCCAACTGCCTGTCATGCTGCAAGCCCGTGAAATTGTATCTACTTGCCTGCCTGGAGTTCCTAAGCCCTATTGGCTCCCTGGTGTCATGTGGGGCACGCAGAGGCTCCTGGGACTCGTAGTCCCTACCTAGAGCCTTCCCTGGTAGGCTAGGGTTTCGCGGGCTCCTATCTGCGCATGCGCGAGCTATCTGGTGGCCTCCCAGCGCTCCTAGCCTTTGCACATGCGCAACACACTTCGCAATGGCGTCTCCCTGCTCCGTGAGCCGCCGGGACCCTAGCGATGCGATCGCGGCCCTAGCAACGGCCCGATCGCGTTCCCGGCAACCGGCCGAATGCAGGGGAAGACGCGCTGCTCCCGGCTCCAGCCCCCACTCTTGGAAGCAGCCGTCGGGTCCGTCGCTGGCCCTGGCGGCACCCGCGACCGCGCTGCGCCAAGGGAAGGGGGTCTCCAAGACCTGATGGGACCCAGGGCTACATACCTGTAACAGTGTTTCCCCCACCCATTGAGAGATTCTGCCATTGCATGCTACCTGTTGGTAAGCAGGAGGGCTGAGTCGTCCGCCGATGTTTGTGGGGACACATGACAAGCTTCTGGGGTACATACCCGGCATAGATCTCTAGCAGTGCAGCGCCCCCATCTGCTCCAGATATATGGAGGTAATCTCCTACGAAATAAATGGTTACCTATCCCCGCCCCCCCCCTATCACCCCCACCCAGTAAGATCACACACCAGGCAGGAGGTATAATAACTGGAATGGTTTATTCTGTTCAGCTCAATGCAGTCACAGCAGGCCTCTGCCCTATGCAGTGTCTGGGTTGGTATCCAGCTGTAGGATGGTCCCTGGACCTGCACTATGGGTTAAGGGTGTCCGCAGTAGTCCTTGCTCTTCCCTGATCCTCTATCAGGATCAGGGGAAAGGTGCACGCTCGCTCTCCCCCAAGGAGAAGAGGAACAGGGAAGGCCAGTCTTCAGGCAACATGTGTGTGACCTTCCTCTTGCAAGTGGAGAGAGGCACTGTCTAAATTTGGGTGGCAATCCCCTTAAGTACAGCCAGGAGGAGGGCACCATGTCTGATCCAGTATTAGGTGTACCCAGGCCTGGTTTCACCTCCTCCCCTGTCACTCAAGGGCACTGCTGGGAGTGGGGAAAACCATTGAAGATACTGGCAGGCCTGCTCTTACCAGGACTTACTGCCAGTGAGGGCAGACTGGTAGCCAAGAACCAGTCCTACCTACATACCTATAAAAATGTAAAAGCTCTGAATCCTATAATTTAATCCATGAAGAACTCTAATGTTGGTCTGCTAAAAGGTATCACAACCTACAATGAATATATGTGTAGCCCCCTTTCCCCGGTGTCAGGGCAACTATGTGTGCTGCTAATACCTGCACGGTAAACAGGAGGCCTGATCCTCCCCCACGGGGAGCGTGTATCAATATCTACTAACAGCTCCTCCACTTGAGAAGGATCCTTATGTAGTAGGATGGCCCCTCCCAAGACAATATACCCAGTAATACACACACAAACTATGGGTAACAGTATTTACTGGAACGTACTAAACAGATAACATGAACACACAATATACATATAATATACCTATCCCTTTGCTGTCCTGCTCAAGACTGACTAACTGTCCTAACTGTTCTAACTGTCCTATTGGCTGCTGTGGATCATGTGGTATAGCAGCCCCAGAGACTACTGGGAACTGTAGTTCCCTTGGAACCTATTCCCCTGGTGGCCACCGCTCCTAGGGGAGCTCTGCGTATGCGCAATGTTCTGTAATAGCCACCGTGATAGTACCTGTTCTGCGCATGCGCTGGATCTCGCGCATGTGCAATCACATCCACGATGGCGACGCCCTCCGATCATACCACCCCGGAGCCCCGGTCGCCCCTCCGAGCACTGCCCGCAGCCTCTCGACATCCACACGCCTTCGCAATACCCTAAAACGGCTCCCGTTGCAGCTGCACACTACCACCAGCAGCGCTACTAACCGGGAAGTAAGGGGACATGGGGGAAGACCTGGCTACATATGTTCCTGCTTGAAAACTCACACTTCTCCTTTGATTTATTCTCAGTCAAAATAATACTGTGCTTGATCATGAGCATGTCACCTTTTTGTCCTGGTCACATCCAACTGTAATTGACAGCAATGGTAAATAAATGTGCAATCTAATCCTTTCAAAATTATGACTGCATCAGAAACTCATGCTCCATAGTAATGCCCCTGATTCAGCACACATATTGAACCATGTAAGTAGACCACACTAATTATACATGTAACCCTCCTTGCTGGGCTCCGTTGAGTTGGATATTATATATATATAGTACAAGCAAGCGCTTTATTCACAGCCGTTCATAATACACGCCATAGAAGAGACAGACTTCACTTCAAACATTTACTGATGTTAAACTATACAGTTACTCTGTGCTTCTTCCCCTGGTAGCTCTCATTCCTGTACGTATGTATATAGTACCTCCTATGCTTGGGAGGTACTGTACTTAGGCTTGTTTCCCTTAGAATTGGTTAGATTATCAGTCTCCTGCATATCTTCACTAATGCTTTATCTCAGGTGGACCCTTGTTGGGACACACACTATTCTCTGGGATCACTAACCCATTTCAGTGCACAGCACTCTTAGACTATACTGTACTTGTTGGATTGGGAGTGAGGCCGATTCGGTTATACGCCGGAGCTCTACTCTGAGATCTCCCTGCTGAGCACATGCTCACTCCTCTTCTGGCCAGAGAACAATCTTGGGCATTACTAGGAGCTCAAACTATATAGGGCGTGTTTCTTAACTGAAAACAATAAATGGTGACAGGACATCCTTAATACATATAACTATATACACACCTATTTACAGGGCTCACACTGAGGCTTCATTCTGAACTCTAAGGAACCTGTTTCTCTAACAATGGGTGGAGCTATATATACCCTTCTATCTCCCTATAGTGACATCACTGGTCACAAGACATACTGGGGTGTGACTATACCTTCCTGCATAGTCATCCTGCATCACATGATGGGGAGGGGAGTAACCTACGAGATCGCACACAGTTAACCCATTAAGGCTGTTAACCCCTTAAACTAAGTAGTAGTCCCCAAAGGGGTGCTATATACACACACAATACAGCATAATGATGCTATTTAATTTTTCTGTGTTGTCACTCTTGGTGATATTGAATAATTACAACAGCTCTATAATTAACTTACAAGACACACAATGAGTCCCAATGAGTAAGGTACAACAACAGCTAAACCTTCTACTTCACAATTTAATTTAGAAATAGTACAACTTCATTTTTGGATATGCAATTTTTTTGTATCATGCTTGTCTTTTGCTGCACGATTGCCTTTTTCATTAGCTTAGATTGGCATAAAGCAGACATCAGAAATGAATTTAGTATATCTAGACTTCAGTAATAAAAGCCCTGCTTAGCTCGATGCAATGCATTTACAATATTGTACTTCTAGAAGCACAGGGGCTACAAAACACACATTTGGACAAGGAAGGGCAAACTAAAAGGATGAACTCTATCAGGTAACAAATTATAGTCTTATGCTGCCCTCGGGTGGAAGTACAGGGAAATGAATTGTAACTACTGTACCTAGCTTGATACCTTTTTTTGTCATGACATTACACACAGTTCTTCACAGATGTCATTATACTTCACATAGCTTTTAAAACCTCATAGTTGTCGTCTTTAAATGTACACTATCCTTTAATCTTTGAAGAACTCTAATGTTTGTCCATGTGTTAACAGGTATCACAATCTACCACAAACCTGCTCTTCTTTAGGACCAATATGGCTACTTTGAACGAATTACCCCTAAAATCAGATTATAATCAAGAGCGGGGGAATGGGAGTAAATCTGTTGCTGATGCCTTTGGCTCATTGTGTGAGCTGGATAAGGCCACTCTTGACCATCCAAACAGAGGCTAAATGCCAAAAGTAAGGGTCTTGTCTTTTTGCCCTAGTAATACCTAGGCACTTTCAGTGGGAGAAAGAGATGTTTGGTGTATATTGTACATCTCATAAACATAAATAACTTGCCAAAGGCATGAAAAAGAAGTATTGTCTTTGTAGGATGAAGACATTGAACTCTAACTTTGATAGTATGGTATATCGTGGTACAGTATAGCACAGTATGTACAAATCCCCACTGGGGCAGTTTAAGATTAGGCATATAGGGCAAAGCTTCGGTTCTTGACACTTATGATTCAACAGCCTAAGCCAACCCTAAGAAAGACCCTTGATCTCCCTGACTGTATCTGTGTAACAGGGACTTATCCCTGTTAAGAAACTTGCCTCTAATCCAGCAGTGTGCTGGTTAATTGCACATCAGCAATCAACCAACACCCCCTGCCTAATCAGAGCTCTGTCAGAAAAAGCCTGTTCCCAGAGACAGGAAAAGGATTCCCTAGTCCAGCGGTGTGCAAACTGGGGGGCATGCCCCTCAGGGGGGGCGGGAGAATTTCTAGGGGGGGGGGGGGCACGGGCAGTTAGAGGCCCCGCGCTCTTCCCCATGGCATTTAAATTAAATGCCGAGGAGGCGTGAGGCCTCTGCAACTCATTTACCTGCTGCTAGCCGGGTCTTTGGCGATAAGTCACCATGGCAACACAGCGTCAAATGACACAGTGGGGTCACGTGACGTCCCATGACCCGCGACGTCATTTGATGCCGAGCCATTGGGAGAGGGGTGGCGCGAACGCTGCAGCTTCCAGGAAAGGGGCCACAGCTCGAAATGTTTGCTCACCGCTGCCCTAGTCCACAACTGGGCTAACCTGGGAAACAACAGATGTCTTGAGATGCATAAGGACTGCAGGCTGACAGCAAGACAAAGAGGGACAAGACCTCTATACCTGGAAGCAGACATTGCCATAGCATACAAGGGTGCTGACCCAGGAGATCAGAGAGGCCTTCCCCTACAACACAAGAAACAGATAATACTTTCTTATGGGACTATTGTGTGTGTATATATATATATATATATATATATATATATATATATATATATATATATATATATATATACACACACACACACACACACACACACGTGTGTGTGTGTGTGTGTGTGTGTGTGTGTATATATATATATATACACACACGTGTGTGTGTGTGTGTGTGTGTGTGTGTGTGTGTGTGTGTGTGTGTGTGTGTGTGTGTGTGTGTGTGTGTGTGTGTGTGTGTGTGTGTGTGTGTGTGTGTGTGTGTGTGTGTCTGTTGGGGCTGGTAATAAGCTTAGCTATCCACTCAGAGAGGGCTGGAATACATGTGTAGATATTCTCCAAAGAGGAGTAGGCATTTCTTTTGCTTATTTTGAATGTTTTTGCTGTGTTAAAGGGACAGGCGCAATAAAGCCTAATTTTAGTTTCACTTTAAACGGTCTCCATTGTTCCTCTGCACGTGTCTCTTACATTCTGCTATTTGACTTTCTATTGTTTGAACAACTGTATGTAAAGACAATATCCACTTGTACCAAGTCATATACTGTATGTGATGGTATGTTACAGAACATGTATGCCCAAAATAAATAAAAAATATTATAATAATATCATGCCTAGCTAGACAGATGTGTCTAAAATGTTGCCAGTTGTTGTGCATTTCCACACACGTTTTGTAGCCTAGGACTATGCAGTGCTATTGGGCATTGAATTTTAGCGATCTGCTGTAGGATCCTGTTCCAATAAAAGGTATTATCCCACCTACTCCCTCTCCCTCCTTTGTTACTAACACCCTTATCCCCAACTTTTTGCCTCTCATTGTTGAGGACAGTTGTATCACGCCCTGTACTGCGGAGAAATACCATGTTTTACTTACCTAAATACCACTACAACCACAGGGTCAACATAAAAAAGCATCTGAAATAACCTGTCCGCTGTAAGGCAAGAATACTGAAAGCTTTTTTCATACAGGCAGGGGATTACATCCCTCTCCATAAGCTCTTTGCTTTTTGCTTTGTCGGTATGTACAGTTTATCTCTGTGTAGCTCTTTTTCTCTATTAACAAAAAAACAAAGAGGCAATTTGAAAAATTGAAATTCACAGAAGAGGAAAGTTAAAAGATAGCCAGTGGGGTGTCCTTAGGGGGTGTTCAAGAAATGAACAGGATACCGTAATAGAAAAAGAAGCCAGAATATGTTTTGATAATTGCTATATTGATCAGATATACTCAAAAAGCTAAAACAAAAAAAAAATATGCATAAAAGCATGAAAGCTCCATTACGGTAACATTATGCTCCCATAGCAAACTGCTTTTATATAAAAACAAAGAGAAAATAAATTATGTCAAAGGGAATGTGGTTTATTTGATCCAGTAGTTTGTTTCAAAGATGTGCAGAAAGAAAGATGAATAATTATGAAGGAAGCAAAGGCTAACGTTCCTTTACATGCATCAAATTATTAGATACATTTATCATTTGATGTCCTATTTCTTCAGAACTATCTTGTTTGTTTCAACATAAATCTCAATAAAATAATAAACTCCAAGGCACCTTGCCTCACTTGGGTAGGCTGTAAGGGGCCTTAAGGATTAATAATGCATAATAAATATAGCCCAGTATCTATAAGACATTTTTGGCCTATGTACTTACATAATTTTCAAACATCTGTACTCATAGCGCAGTCTATTTCTGTGCACCAAAACATATGAAAAAAAATTAATTGTGGTGCTGATGGAGGAATTAGAGGTTATTACAAAGGAGCACACAAGTGTAATTGAAATTAAGTTTGACATGCACCAATTGTGCACATGTAGCCATGCCTGGTCTGGCTACCAGTCTGCCCTCCCTGACATGCAAGCAAGAGCAGGCAGTGTTAGGACCAATTATGGGTTTTCCCCACAGAAGCAGCTTCTTTGAGTGACAGGGGAGGAGGTGGGACTAGGTTTGTGTTCTGCCCAATCTTGGGTTCATACCTGGCACCTTCCCCCTACTGTACTTAGGGAGTTGCACCACCCAAATTTAGAAGTGTGTCTCTATCGTGAAAGAGACAGGTAACACGCAGGATTGCTGTGCACTGGCATACCCTTGTCCTCTTCCCGTAGGGTGGGAGTGACTGATTACCGTTCTCCTGGCCCTGCTAGAGGGTTAGGGAAGAGTAGAGACTGCTGTGGGGGCCCTTGACCCGTAGTGTAGGTCCAGGGACCATCGGGGCATTGGGAATCTACAGTAAACTGTATTGGGCAGAGGCCCACTTGTTACTGTGTGAGCAGAAGAACAATAAACCAGTTGCAGTTGAATATACCTCCGGCCTAGCGCATGATCTTTCTGGGGGGAGAGGTAACCGTTTCTACCGTCGGAGATCGCCTGCATACATCTGGAGCCTGCGGCAGATGGAGGCGCTGTGTACCCATATATAAGCAACTATAATGTACCCCAGAAACCAGTCCTGTTCTCCCCCAACAACATCGGTGGAGACTCAGATCTACTGTGAGCCAGCAGGTATGCACCAACCTACACTGTGTAACGGCGACATCTCCCAGAGGGTGAGGGAAACAGCGTTACACACACAAAAAAGTACTTTGTCACAATTTGTACATAGGCCATTTTTGTTACTTTCAGTGTTTCATTTTTAGTTGTTTTATTGTCAGGTCAAGAATTATTGGGCTATTAATGAGTGTTCGTAAACGTAAAAACAGAGATCCAACGAGGATAAGCTGTGAGTACACAGGCACAAGTACAGACATTTATAAAAGTGTGTCAGGATACCAATGGGTTTGTTAAGCCCCCTTTCATGAATGAAATTGAACATTGCTTTGAATCTGAATTGTGAGATCACTCAAGGAGTAATCTCGCTGTATTCCTCCGGCATGTATGTCTTATTCATATGTGAAGTTTCGGACCCATATTTACTAAGCATTGCAAAGTCATAAAACACCTGCACTGTGAGTCCTGTTCACCGCTAGCTAAATACAGACCTAAATCTGGTTTTGATCACATTTCCTGCACTGAATAATGTATGCTACCATTTTAGAACAGGTAAACAAATCTGCAATATTTAATATTTATTTGTTCATGCATTGAAACATTTCTTTATGCTCGCTATACTGCAGAAATCTTCGACACTATCAGGTATTCACTTTGAAAGTTTTTTTATATACTGCACTAATTATTGTGAGACATTTGATTTTTATTATGTGGCATAGATCTTTTATTTTACTTTGCACGTTCTCTACTGCAAGATTGTATGCAAACTCCTGTAGCACACATACAGATGTGTTTTTATTTTTAAATTGTAGACAATGGCTGAGTCAGCAAACTGTGATACACCATATCGCACACGAATCGGCGATACCTCCCATTAAAGTCAATGGTAGATACAGTACTGCCAATTCGCAGGGCTTGAGAAATTACCCAAAAAGCTACCCACCACCTAGCCCCGCCCCCACTTAATTTTTTTAATAAATTTCTAATAAGAACTAATAACAACATTCGTTTTTGACATAACAGTTTATTTATTGTATTACATTTATACTTTACTTTACTTTAGTCCTTGTTACATAGTAGATGAGGTTGGAAAACGACATGCGTGCATCAAGTTTAACCTAAGCCAAATTTAGACAACAGGTACCTTATCCTATATCTCTACTTACAGTATATTAATCCAGAGGAAGGCAAACAAAAAACCCCAGTGACACATTATCCAATGATCTCTCATAAAGGGAAAAATAAATTCCTTCCTGACTCCAAGAATTGGCAATCAGATTACCCGAGGATTAACATTCTTCCCATGTTTACTTATTTGGTATATCCCTGTATACCTGTCCTTTCTAACAAGATAGCCAACGTTTTTTTTTTTGTTTTTGTTTTTTTTTAGGAAGATATCTGTTGGATAATATATAGCTTTCTTCTACTCAGCGCAGTATATAAAAACGGCACAGGGGGTCTCTGCTGCACAGAGCTTAGATAGAAGTAGAACAAAAAGTTCACAGACCAGTGCTGCACGGTGAGAACAAGATTCGGGGAGAAAATTCTTCAAAAGCTCACAAAAATGAAGACATTGATATTCATATAACTGCATAGACAGAAAAATATATGAATCATGAACAAAGTTCTTCCATAATGAAAATGTGAGTGTGATACAGTCGAATTGATCGTAGCGGCTGCGAATGTGCAAAGGGCAATGACTCCCCGTGAGACCGGTCGGCAGAGGGAGGGAGAGGGGGAAAGGCAGAACTGCACCACGGAACACACCTCTTCAGTGACCTGAGTGGCAAAGGTACCCCTCACTTCCGTCATGAACCCCTCTCCATGTAAATCCTCTTCATATAGTGAGATAGCAAAGCATACGCCGCTATTTAATAAATCATTCCTATAGGATAGAAGCAGTGTCTGCATTAGGGATGTACCGAGTACCCGGAATTACCTGGTACCCGGCGTTACCCGGCACATTTCCAGCTACCCGGACATTACCTGGAACCGGCCACTGAGAAGTGGGCTCGGCCGGGTAATACCGGCGTCGGGTAATGTCAGGGTTGCTGAAAATCTTATTACTTACTTACCTTTCAGTCGGCGTGAGACAGCAGGATTCAATAGTGGAGGTGGAGCCGAGGAGCGGGCGGGAACGGAGGTGGAGCGGAAGAGGTGCACTGCAGAGGTGGAGTGGAGGAGGAGCGGAGATGGAGCGAGCGGAAGATGAGCGGAGGTGGGGCGAGTGGAAGAAGAGCAGATGTCGGGAGGGAGCGGATGTCGGGAGGGAGCAGAGGTCAGGAGGGAGCGGAGGTCAGGCGGGAGCTGAGGTCGGCGGAGTGGAGTAGGAGCGGAGGTCAGGTGGGAACAGAGGTCAGCGGAGTGGAGTAGGAGCGGAGGTCAGGCGGGAGCTGAGGTCGGGCAGGAGAGGAAGAGATGCAGAGGTGGGGCGAGCGGAAGAGGAGCGGATGTCGGGAGGGAGCGGATGTCGGGAGGGAGCGGAGGTCAGGCTGGACCGGTGGTCAGGCGGGAGCTGAGGGCGGAGTGGAGTAGGAGCGGAGGTCAGCCGGGAGCAGAGGTCGGCGGAGTGGAGTAGGAGCAGATGTCAGGTGGGAGCAGAGGTCGGGTGGGAGAGGAAGAGGTGCAGAGGTGGAGCAGAAGTGTAGGCTGGGCGGGTGCGGGAGCAGAAGAGGAGCGGAGGTCAGGTGGAAGAGGAGCAGAGTTGCGGAGGTGGGGTGGGCAGGAGCAGAGTCTCACTGTTGGGGTGGCTGCTGAAGACACCTCCAATGCTGCCACAGGACCGCTGCTGGTTGTCCTAGATGGTACCGCCACCCTTCAGGTAAGTGTCAAACTGGGTAGCCGGGTACCCGGCCGGGTAGAACCATTGATTTTGGCTGGGTACCCATTTTTTTTTTAATCACTACCCGGTACAACACTAGTCTGCATAAGGAGTCCCTTGCAATACTCACAGTTTCTTCCATCTGTGCTGCAGGAGCGTGCGTCTCCGAAGAAAAGTATCAGTTCAGGTCACCTGAAGGCAGGTATGAGGAAAGTAAAGTTCCTTGGAACAGCAGCTCAGGTTACCTGCACATAGAGCAGCCGGTTCTGTCACTCCTGTTCCTGCTGCAGCCGCACACAGTAGAGGGGATATATAGACAGTAGAGTGTGTATATACACAGTCGAGGCGGTATATACACAGTAAAGGGGATATATACACAGTAGAGGGGGTATATACACAGTAAAGGGGATATAAACACAGTAGAGGGGGTATATACACAGTAAAGGGGATATATACACAGTAGAGGGGGTATATACACAGTAGGGGGTACAGATATAGAGTAGTAATGTGTATACTCACCGTGATCCTGTCCAGCACCGGCGCGGGTGACAGGCCCACACGGAGCAGGCAGAGCAGCCGTATCCGACTATAGCCGCGACCAGGTTCTTCATGTACCGCGACATGGCAGTGGCAAGGGCTGTGCGGTGAGACCAGTGGATTGGAGGCTCCGGGGACAGGCTGCGAGACAAGGAGGACAGGCTGCGCAGTGAGAGCCGGGAGAGCGGGGGACAGGCTGCGCGGTGCTGCTCAGGATACCGGGCCTGCGCTCAGTGCTGTGAGGGAGAAGGTAACGCAGATGCACCTTCAGCTCCTGCAGGCGTCTCAGCGGCACATGCACCAATCAGAGTTACGGGGGAGGGGGGGATTTGAGCACCTCGACCAATCAGTGGGTGGGGAATTGAACTTTAGGCGCGCAACTGCTCGAATTGCAGGGAACCGCCTCTTGCTTAGGCGCCCATGTCGGCTCACCTGCAGCCAAAATGCACTCGTCCCAGGCGAGTGCATTTGTCCAGTCCTGCAAATTCGGGCGCAGTAGCGCAGATCATGCTTTGCCAACTCCCCACCAATGTTCTTGTGTTGTTTCCTGGAGATGTGTGAATTTGTGCACATTTTCACATTTTAACATGCAGAAAAAATAACCCCACCCCATTTTCATTCAATGATTACAATTTCCCCACAACAAATAGATAAATCAATAAAGATTCATTGAATCATGTGGCATCCTATAGTCTGATTTTAGATGACTTTCTCAGATACAGGTGCAATTTCTAAAGGATGGCAGCTTTTCACCAGCAAAATAGAAACGATATGCTTGATAAACAATTCACACAAATTGTTTTATGCCGTAACATAAAGTTTGTGGTTGCTTGAACCTTTGCCTCTTACCTGAAGACCTATTTGCTACATATACCACCTCAAACCCACCTTTATACAACACATGGAGAGACACCTGTGAACAAAAAGGAGCACACCTGAAATAGCTGGGATATATGCTAATTTAAGTCCTTTAAATATACTTTGCATAGTCCAATCATTTCTCTCATATTTCAGATGAAGCGAATCTTAGTGGCGAAAGGCAGAATCTCATGCTTTTGTGCTCATTTTTTAATAACAAAATATTTGAAGGCGTTTTCATTGGGTTTCCAAAGAAATTGAAAAATGGGTATAAAAATTGATGGGCCAAATATTTACACATTCACCCATCTCTAATCATTGTTCCCTTCAGAGATTATTTACAAAGGCTCAACACCGGTAACCTCACAGTACCAATATTGTTGCTTGATAAACATCGTGAATAGTGTGAGTGGAATGGAAGATGGAGTTAATTAGATAATCCATACGGTGAGGGTTGTCTTTTAATGTATGTAGCAAGCCACTGTTTACTGCTGGTTCTATTTTATGAAGGAAATGTATCAATTATGTAGAATTATCTATTTTAAGACCAGTTGATGTTTGGAAGGAAATGAATCAATTATAAAATAGTTTCAGAATTTTTTTTATTTCTGTACACATATTATACCCAAATAATCCATGAACATTCGGTATTTGTAAGGTTTGTGGTGGCATAAAGTTAAAAATCTCTATTGTAGCTGCCCCATAAAGACTGACATACAATGCTCTCCTGTAGGATACAATTACTCTGATTCCTTATCTGTGTATGTACAATACACCATTCATAGTCTGATGGTTTGATGCAAACACCCCATTACAAGATGAATATTGTTTTTGAAAAAAAAAATCACAATAAAGGCCACAAATAAATTTGGGAGGATGTGCATCCCTTTTTCCAAGCAAAAATAAACCTAGCATAATTATAACCTACTATAGCTACACCTGCCTCAATAAATAATCAAATATAAAGAAGGTTCATGATTAAAAAGGTAAACATTAGGTAAAAGGCTACATTGAATAGTGAATTAAACATCTAGTATGAGGTCAAGAGAAAAGAGGAAAATTTCCGAGCAAAAAGAGAATTCAGATATGAAGGGTTTATTTTTGAAGTTCAGGATTTTGTTTGTACATATATAAGACGACTTACTATTTTCGGTGCTGCATAAAACCAAGTGTAAATCTCCGGAATTTATTTGCATGTTTATTTGCATTTCACATGATATGATATCCCATTCATTTCAATGTAAAACACCACTTTTTTCCAGAAAAAAAACATTTGATGACAAAAAGTATTTTTAGATTGACATTTTTTTTATTAGTGTAAATTAGTTTACCGAAGACTGTGCAAGAATCTTCTTCAATCTTCTTACAATAATACTATATCTCTTCAACCAACATCTTTTGGCTGTCAGATTATTATTTATCAATAATAATAATTGCGAAGAAATAGATGCATGAATTAGTGTAGAACGGGTACTACCGATAAACTGTGCATGCGTGTTCTATGGAACCTGTATGGAACGCATATGCAGGTCATTGAATTTCTGCACATGCATGTTCTATTGAAACTGTATGGCCTGGAAATTCTGTTGGGAGCTTTGCCACGGTTATTTCCTGCGTGTCTTTGTTTCTATTATAGGCCCAGCCGCATCCCAGACATTAAAAGCATGATGGAAGGGGGAGGGTATTCAGCCATTGTCGATAGAAGAACTTGAATGTAAAGGGCAAGTTATGCAAGTTGTGTCAGTAATCACTAATATCAGCGCTCCAAAAAATTTCAGAGGTGATCGGTCCGTACACGGCCTGGGGATAGACATACATGGGTTGGTGCTGATCGATGGGAGTAGATCAGAAAGGTCTATTCAATCGCTTTCTCCTTCGGAAGTTGCCGACATCAAACATATCCATCGAAGACGGGAACAGTGTCCAGTAGCCGTCCGTCAAGCCGGGGCACGCTACTCTAATAAAGCAATCAATGTTTAAATCGAATAGAATTCTTCCACTTCTTGTAGAATGGGTACAGAAGGGCCTCGGGTATACGGCGGGTTCCGTTCCAGGGGCCCGCCGTAAAGTGAAAATCGCCGGAAAGCGGATCCGCCGATTTTCAGTTGTTTGCATGCGCAAATCGGCATTTTCACTGTTCTGCGCATGCGCGACCTATGGTCTGCGCACGCAAACTACAGTATGCGCGTGCAACCTATGGTCTGCGCATGCGCGCCGGGCACACCCGCCCATTCTGCGACTGAGGATCCTTATCGGCGGATCACCGAAAAGCGGAGCACCGAGAAGCGGGGCGCTGCTGTACTTGTGAGCGATATACTGATGAATCTCAGAGAGGGTTACCCTTTTATTTGTACGGTGTTGAATGGCACAATAGATCAAAAAGACGTAACTATACGGCAGGCACTTAAGTAACAATTCATTGAATTTACGTGCCATGTTAAAAACGATCTGAGACAAACTGTAGCTTGATGTACATTGAGTAAACTGTGAACCTGCTACTTTTGACGAAAATATGCAAAGTACTGTACAAGGTCCTATTAAACAAAGAAAAGCAGTGTTTAAATTAAGATATTTCTACATTGTATCTTGTATTGAAACACGTGTGACATTCTTGGCATACATGTACAAAGATACTGTACTGTATTCAATGCACCATCTGCAATAAATGAATCCTACCAGCAAGATTTTTTCTTTATTCTTTGAAACAGATGTAGCAGGACTTACTGTTTTCTACTTCTGAGTATCAGAATCATACTGTACAGTACTTCTTCAGTCCTGTAATAAAACTTCTCTTATGTCCCCAATACAAGTTCCACAATCTAAGAATCATTGCACACTTTCGTTCATCTTTTTCAAAAACAAAAAAGTTGGAATGCATAATAATTTATAATAAATAAAAATTGAATTTAATTAACGCCCCTCTTCAGGATAACCTGGATTTGGAGTATTGTTGCATGGGCATAGATATTCGGTGCGCCATCTTCCGGACCCATACTGAATTGCAAGTATATGAATAACCCCACAAATAAGGCCTCGTCCATAGTTAAAGATACGGAGCGAGCTACATAGCTTGTGCTACAAACAAACGTGTGTATTCCAAAGCGCAGGGCCATAGTGAGTGCGAGTTTGCACGTGCACGCGAGATACACAGGATACGAAAAGCAGAGACAAACTTGTTTGCTATTGCAGCGAGACAGCTTGGTCATGTGAGTGGCTAACAGCCAATGAAAATTTAGTAAGCTATTCTGCCAAATTACTTGAAAATTTGATTTCTGAGGTATACAAATGTGTACCTTTTAATTCATATCATGACAGAAATATCAATGATAATTTATGAGAGAAATTTCTGATGTATTGTCCATTACTTGTATATAATTGTTAATTTTTAATTTTTTGTAGTGTACAATGTAGTGATGCAGCATAAAAATTAATCTACCAACATTCTTCGTGGTTCAAAATGGCAATGTGTCTAATCTGCTATGCACAACCCATCAATAAAATGTATCAAGTCAGAAAAGGGGTTAGGGAGAGAGGTCAGAAGAATGTTGTTTGCATGTTCGAGGATGTCGGAGGAATTCTACTTACAGATGTAGTGAGACTTCCTGTTTTTGGTACCATGACGAGGTGTGAGGTCACCGCTGCTCGTCCGTGGAGTCGGCTATGTGCCGGCTAGTCAGAAAGCAGAATTAGGCTTTGTCCATAGTGAAAGCGAGCGAGTGCTACAGTGCTACGTGCCTCGCACAAGCTTTGTGTGGACTAGGTTTTGGAAAGAGCGAGGGGGGGGGGTGGTCATGATGTGGGGGGTGGGGGGTGTCATGTATGAGAATAATAAAATGCATAATGCCATGCAATTTATAGAAGTATTCTGCAAATATATACATTTTACGTGATACATTTTATTGATGGGTTGTGCATAGCAGATTAGACACATTGCCATTTTGAACCACGAAGAATGTTGGTAGATTAATTTTTATGCTGCATCATGAGTCCATTAAAAAAATACATGTTGCATTTGGAACAGTACACGACATTTGCAATAATTCATCACTTTGCAGAGTTTTGCTGGTATTGCTGCTTGAAATATATTAACTGGAACAAAAGATTTCTTGTTAATATGCACTTTACTCTCAATGCAGTTAACAATTAAAGATATCCACTAAAAGGATATGTGAAGTCCTTTCCACAACTGTAAAATACATTAATAGAACTGCATTGTAAATAATTACTTTCCTCTGAGTGACATGAAATAAGGTGTCTACAGGGAAATTCTACAATGGCCCAAGGTTGATATAAATCATTTACTTGAAATTACCAAGGTAGAAATAAATGATTTACAATAACCTATTGCAGTTCTTCAATGACATACCAACTCTAAAAAAAACAAAAAAAAAACAGTAGCCACCTTACAAACGGTGTGACATATTAAGAATGTTGTACTTAATACATGCATAATAAATGCAGTCAAAATGAGAAATATATGGAGATAGAATCCACACCGTACGCATCAATCTCATGGGCATGTCGTCATTCAGAATAATAAATCAGAATTGTTCCTAGGCCAGAAACAACGGCTTCCCAATAAACACTGAGAAAGACAGCACTGCCTTTGGTGATACATACTGTAGCACATCAGTGTGGAAGATTTGACCTTACTAGATACTGTCACATGTATTTGTAGAAGTTACATTGTCCTTGAAAGAATCAGGGTTGCCAAGTAAATATTTGGAAGAAAACACACACACACACACACACACACACACACACACACACACACACACACACACACGTAGTTTTACTAATACAAATTAAATTAATCCAAAGAGAATTGAGTGGTTTGCTTAGCACATTAAAGCACAACCTGATAAGAGCCCAGCTTCCTTCAGCTAGATCAGATTAGTTATACAACATACGAAAAAGTTACTGTGGGGAGTTTAATGAAGGAAATATTCTACTTGGCCCATTTCCAAGATAATTATTGAGAGTCAACGCAAACAGAATGAACCGTGACAAAGTAGTGGGGCTGCCACCAAAATGCAGCAAATAAGGGACATGATAAACCACACCAGAATTGTCAGCTCTACCTTTGCATAGAGCTCAGAAAACATCCAAAGTATTCTAGGAGTAGGGATATAAAAACCAGGGATGTGTACAATGTTATGATTAGGATACCCTCAATCCAAAAATGTATTCTAGGAGTAGGGATATAAAAACCAAGGATGTGTACAATGTTATGATTAGGATACCCTCAATCCAAAAAGGTTTCTGCTGCCTTTTGTGCAGGCGGGGGGGGGGGGGGGGGGGGGCAAGACCAAAGTCACTTGTTGCAATCAGACAAAGGTCATTGTGTTAAAAAAAAAAAAAAAAAGACGGTTCTCTTTAAACAATAGCATAGCTTTCATGGGGCCCAAGTGCGAAGATGATGAGAAGGTAGTTGAGATTCCAGTCCCTTACAGCAGACACTCAGACCCCATCCCATCACTGTCACATACAGCTGTAGCAGCCGTTATTGCTCTCGCTGGCGAGTTTTCAGCAGGTCACACTACGCCTGCATGAAAAAAGGTACAGGCTGACGTGCTATTGTACCCTCTGCAATAACGCTAAATCTGTACCATCTCTAAATGCCCAAGCAATTATCCCAGAAAGAAAGAACTAGATTCACTCAAATTGTATCCCACATGTATGGTGCTTTGCCATTGGAAGGGCTAGGAATGCTTTATTTTTTAGGTCACACCTGTACAAAAATGTGTATTTTTTTTTTTTTTTTAGCTATAGTGGTCCATTCACCAAGCTAAAGTCTTACGTTGTTAATGGCTTTGTAGAAAATTAAAGTCAACAAAATGATAATGACTTAATAGACTTTCTTAAAAGTGGCAAAAAGTTTGTAGTTGATTTGTTTAAGCTGGATCTGGACCTTGGAAGGCTTCTGTTGAAATCTTCAAATTGAGTAACACTATAATCAGAAATGATACAAGTGCAGTTCTCAGGAGTGGTTATACTAGGACTCACTTGGTACGGACTGTGCAAACGTGTCCAATTTGCTCTGAAAACAAATAAAAGTCCTATCTTGCAAAGAAGGGACTAGGATACATAAAAATACTCATATGATGAGTGTATTGCATACAAGCTGGACTTAAAGCAGCAACTTCCACCAAAAGCCTATACGAGTGTAACTCATGTTAGTATCTTGCCATTTCTTGGGGGCTGGTGTGGGGGGGCAGGCGGAGTTTTTCCAAGTGAACAAAAAAAAAACATTAATTTGTAATCTCTAATTTATGGCTTCTTTTTAACCTCCTGGGCACTTAATAGTTCAAAACCCAAATCTCCTGTACAAATCATCCAATGTTAAAAAATAAAAAAACACTTTTGTAAAAGGCAAGAATACACTTCTAAGCAAGTAAAAAATAATCTGCAAAAATAGCGATCAGACCAAACTGCTGCTTTAATCCAGCAAGTCATGACACCAATTGTGTGAAACGACTGAAAACAGCAGTCATTTCGAAAATGATTTTACTAATTAACTTACCAACAACAGATGTTGTTGGAATTAGATACATTTCGTTTTTATGGTCGTACAGAAGGCACCCCGAGGCCGTTATTGTTTCTTATATGACACTCATCAAGAATAACCCCCAGTTATGTAGCAAAAAAACAAGAATTTAATAACTTGGTCTAACAATACAAATCTGTGTACGGGGAATAGAATGTTATTAAAGATGTGGATGAGCACACAGCACACATTACAATTAAACACACATTTTGCAAGCAAACTCATTTTATTGTTTTTTCTCCTGCTCCGCCCTCACATGGAACAGCTAAACTTCCAACTTGTCTGAACAAATGATTTTAAATGTGATGGAGTCTGACATCTGGAGAATGCATTTCTTCTTGACAGGACAGATTGAAGCTGCCTAGTTGGTATGTAGCGCACTGCTGGCCATTAACCTGGAGGCCAGCCCAGCTGACGGCCACCGAGAACGTGCAGGTGAAGGTGGTAAACAGACTGGCCGCCATCTGGCCCCTCGTTTAGTATCAGCCGGTAACCCTTTGTCAGGCCCAAATCAGCAGCACACTTCTTGGCAATAATCATCAGGTGTCCAAGAAGCTGTAGATTGCAAACAGAAAAAAAAAAAAAAAGCTGAAAAATGTTTGCACTGTATAATTGATATCATCGTTAATTGACTTTTTTTTTCTTTTTTTTTAATGCAAAATGAAACAATAAATGTACAACACAAGGTTGACAAGAATATTTCTTCCAACCAGAAAAGTACTAGAGAATTTCTTTAGAAGAAAAGGATCAGAAAAAATATATATGATATAAAGCGCCTACAGCATATAATAAAAAAGGAATATCAATGTAGACGGCCTGTTGAAAGGACATTAAAAGTGTAAGACGGATTGCTCTTTTATGCGTAAGCACATGATATTTTGTTTGATCTGGTGTTTTAAATGACCCCTAAACCTCACTTGTGTTAAAAAAACGAATTAAGATTCCCAGCTGTAACAGGGCTTTTCATTCAAGTCATTTTTTATAATGATAGCAAGTCAGCCAAGCTTCTCAAATGAAATCTAAAGCCAATGATTAGCCTAAATGGAAGACATGAAAAAGAAAAGAAGACAGCGCACGACTCTCATAGTGTTAAAAAGTAATTATAATACAACAATCATATGTGGCAATAAATACACGTACAAGAATATCCGTTAAAAGTGCAGGGCATGTTCAGGGTACGTGTTACTGCTCGTGGATACAGTAGCCTCGCTCCGTGAATAGCTGCCAGTCATCAGCCTCCTGACCAGATAAAGACGTCCTTGGATCCAGGAACTATTAGTCCAGAGAGTCCTTCACACGCTAAGAGTCCACGTGGAAGTAGCACGATTACGGAACACGGCTGGAACAACTAATACCCTACCTGGCGGCTCTAGGGCTAACTTAGCCCAAGCTATAAGCCTTGGCCCCGGTGCTTCAGGGCAGAGCCACTGACGTCAATGGGGCACTGTCGTCAATGGGGCACTCCGCGATTAAGCGACTATCCAGCACAAGATCAGTGGACAAACCACAGGTAGCCAGTTAAGCATAAGCACAGTGATAGCGGGAATAAAGTCTCACATCAGACAGATAACACTAATCCTACGCGTTTCATAGATTTACATCTACTTCATCGATGATCGCCATCACTGTGCTAATGCTTAACCGGCTGCCTGCGGTTTGGCCACTGATCTAGTGCTGGATAGTCACTTAATCGCGGCGTGCCCCAGTGACATCAGTCGCTGCGCTCTGAAGCACCGGGGCCAAAGCTTATAGCTTGGGCTAAATTAGACCTAGAGCCGCCAGTGAGGGAGTTAGTTGTTCCAGCCGTTTGCCGTAATCGTAGTACTTCCCCGTTGACTCTTGGCGTGTGAAGGACTCTCTGGACTAATAGTTCCATGATCCAAGGACGTCTTTATCTGGTCAGGAGGCTGATGACTGTGGCAGCTATCCACGGAGCGAGGCTACTGTTTCCATGAGCGGTAACACGTACCCTGAACATGCCCTGCACTTTTAACGGATATTCTTGTACGTGCATTTATTACCACATATGATTGTTGTATTATAATTACTTTTTATCACTGAGTCGTGCGTTGTCTTTTCTTTTCTTTTTCATGTCTACTGAGCCATCCACATTGACAAGCAGCAGACTCCCATCTATAGTGAAGATATATGTATGTATTTTGGATTATATTATCACAGATCATATTATCATCACATTAGTGTTGTTTTTGTCTTTAATAAAGTGCACCCTTATTGGAGATGGATATTCAAATAAATACCTTATCTTAGTTTATCTCAATGTTGAATAGTCTTTACAATGATTAATATTTTGTTATTATTATTTGCTTATCAGGTTTAAACACAATTTGTGCACAGTTTTTTTCATTTTTCTATATTAGGCTAAAAAGAGTATGTCATTTGTCAAGATGATCATTACATATTTTGTACAATTGGTTTCAGAGACTGGAACAGTGCTTGAAATCCCTATAAAACTGAAAACAACAATAGCTTTGGAACTCTTACAGGGATATTCTTTCAAAAATACGATTTGGTCACCTAGTGACAAATCATACAAAAGAAAACATGCACGCTTCCTAATTGATCTAGAGAAAACACCTAACCAACAAGACAAATGAACTTGTTGACTGGTCTAAATGAGTGGTTTACCCCATCAGTGTTTTATTGGACTGTAATATTTCCAGCCTCTCCAAGAGATAAGTTTATTTAAAGTCTTCACCCAATCACATAATTTATTATTTACATCAAGAAAAAAAATCCTGCAAGGTTTTGAATGCACTATACAAGAACTCTTATGTTGGTTAACCGACAACACAAGCTACAACAAATCATTAATAAATCTTTGAAAGGTCAATTTGGATAGTTCACTTGCGGTCATGGCATTTTACACATTTGAATATTAAAACTGCATGGCTAGAGAGGGAGGATGCATGCAGAGTCCTGGTGCAAGTAACCTCTTACTATTTTATGGAAATGTGTAGATCACAAGAAGAACACAATGCAAACTGTTGACTTTTCAAAGATATATCAATAAGTTACACAATGTGATGTTTTTGTGAAATCTGTTGCCGAGGATGAGCGCACAAAACCACAACAAAAGTGTGGAAACCATTAATCAAAATCACCATACAGGTGAATGACCAATGTCACTAACCAACGGTGGGCTTTAGTGAACAAAATACCATTTGGTTCACATGTCAACTTGCAAAAAAAAGAGGAAAAAGTAGACTTGTAGGTAAATAGTGGATAGAGATGTATAACTTGTTAAACAAATTTGCGGTATGTTAAGTTTTGTTCTTTTTATATGGTAGTACAGAATTAAATAAGGTTGGGGAATCCTGCTGTAGACTAGTGGTTTTCAACCTGTATTCCCAAGAAACTTTAGATTCAACAGGAAATTAACCAGTGAAAAATCTAGTAACGTCAGATAATTTACTATTATATATATATATATATATATGAGAACAAAAAAATGTGGCGCCAGAGTAGTACTAGGTGAACTATAAGTGAATGAACTGTAGTGATTCTATATAAATAAAGTGCATATGATTCTTAAAGTGTACCTAAAATTTTACTTAAACTACAATTGTGCAATAATGGATAATTTATACCTAACCGTGATATTAGAAATTCTATTCTACATAACACAACACCTTAAAGAATATATAACAAATATGAAAATTATTATTAAAAAAATATATATATATATATATACAATACAAAAAGTGCTAAAAAATGAAAAACATGAAAAAAATATAAAAAGTCCAACCAGTCCTTCAATAGTCAGTCCATATGAATTGGTATGGATGTGTACAAGGGGGTCTTCGGCTGCTCTCAAATGGGATAAACCACCTCCACGAGTACCTACAAGCAAAAAAAGAGAGAGAGCGCACGCCCCATAGCATAACACTGTTGTATATTTATTTAAAATAGGGGAAGGGAAGGAACAGGGGGGGGGGGGGAATCAAACTCACAAGATGTAAGAATATAAAAGGCAGTTTGTGAATAATATCACCACCATCCGGTTCTGCTGGGCAAAATCACCTCCCGACCACTGATCAGGACGGCTGCAAACCGGATACCAGGGACGCCGCTACACCGTTTATCTGCTGCCCAAATTTGCTGCTGAATTTGGGCAGCAGATAAACGGTGTAGCGGCGTCCCTGGTATCCGGTTTGCAGCCGTCCTGATCAGTGGTCGGGAGGTGATTTTGCCCAGCAGAACCGGATGGTGGTGATATTATTCACAAACTGCCTTTTATATTCTTACATCTTGTGAGTTTGATTCCCCCCCCCCCCCTGTTCCTTCCCTTCCCCTATTTTAAATAAATATACAACAGTGTTATGCTATGGGGCGTGCGCTCTCTCTCTCTTTTTTTGCTTATATATATATATATATATATATATATATTTATTGGCCAGGTAAATCCCCTCCCACATCAACTCCTAACCGCGCTCCCCCCCCTCCCCTGATTTGGCAAGGTGCCTGGAATTTTCACCAATCAGAGAGCAGGGATTTCTACAATGCCCAAACTTTACATCGATTTAGCCTATAATATAGTATAAACAATCAGAGCACGCAAATATCCCAATTATTAATTAATTCAGTAGAAGGTGAAATGCCACTTACGACTTCATCGGCAGGGTCTGCTTCAGATAAATGGGAGATCACCTTCCTGGGGACCACTAGAAAATGCGTTGGGGCTTGTGGAGCGACGTCATGGAAGGCGATACACTAAAGAATAAAACAGACAAAGAACATTTAATAAGGAAGCATGCCTAACAATGGGGGTCCAGTGGAAGCTGCAAACGGAGGAGGCCTAATGTGAGAAGTATTTTCTCATGTTCATTGGTCTGAACACTTAATTTAGAATCTTACATTTATTCAAAGAACCATTGATTCATTCCATATATCTACAGCAATTAAGGTGCAATGTCACATATCACAACACTGAAGTAATAACACAAAGCTGTTTAACATTTTAAGTACTACAATGTAGTGTTGTACCGGGTCCTCCGGATTGCCGGGTACCAGGTATATGGGGTAATTTTGTTTGAAAAGGTACCCGGGCGCTATCTCTATGAGGCTTGTTACAAATGTGGAGATGTAAAAAAAGGGGGGGTATGATACTGCCTGAAAATAGTATTCGTTTGATGTCCTCCTGTGACTCGGAACCCCAGCAGGATCTATCCAGGACCCTTGTTGGCAATGAATACAAAAAAGAATGGGGGAGCACAGTTATAGGAAACGGGCAGTGTAATATATCTAGTAATTAATATGGATAGAGCAGTTAACACATCTATTAAAGTGATGGTTCACGGGGCGGATACCAAACGCAAAAGGTATACATACATTGATGTGTATGTGTGGGTGGAAAGGTAAAAAAATATATAACTTACACGGCCTTGTGTAAGTTCAGTCACAACCACTAGAAACCACTAGGAGTGTGTACTCACACTGGCCCGTGTGAGTATTGTGTTATATCTTATTGTCCCCCCCTTCATCACCACCTACAACCAATTGAAAGTTATCCCTAACGGGCAACAATAAGATACCAAGATAGGCGAAGACTCACATTAGCCCGTGTGAGTGCTTGATCATACCATTACATTTTAATGGTCTACCACTATACCATCCTTCCCCTCATTGTCGCCTCTATATATATGTGACTTAAATCTAACCCTCTTTTTTGTTTACAGGAGAGGAAATCCCCCTGGAGGGGTACATCGAATGAACGAAGAAAGCTGAATATACACCAAGAAGAAAAGTCTAAATCGCAGAAGAACACATCACTTCAAGGCGACGGGAAACCCAAAGAAACCTTGATGTGACTGAACTTACACAAGGCCGTGTAAGTTATATATTCTTATACCTTTCCACCCACACATATACATCAATGTATGTATACCTTTTGAGTTTGGTATCCGCCCCGTGAACCATCACTTTAATAGATGTGTTAACTGCTCTATCCATATTAATTACTAGATATATTACACTGCGCGTTTCCTATAACTGTGCTCCCCCATTCTTTTTTGTATTCATATGGGGTAATTTGCAGGCCGGGTAGCATTGGCTTAGCTGCAGCGGAGGGTAAGGAAGACCGCTGCGGAGGGTGAGGAGAACCACGGCGACATCGTGGGAACAGCGGCAGACATACTGGTGGTGGCGGTGACAGCAGAGGACGTCCTTGTTGAGCTGGAGCAGGAGCAGTGTAACACATCACAGTTTATGCCAGTGGAACATGTGACCGGAGCAGGAGCGTTACTATTGGACAACCACCTCTTCCCCGGCTGTCAAATAGTAACGCTCCTGCTCTGGTCAGCTTTTCCCCGGTTCTCATCAGCATCAGCTGTGATGTGTTCCCCTGCTCCCGCGTCAGCTCAACAAGGACGTCCTCTGCTGCCACCGCCACCATGTTTGCCGCAGCTCCCATGATGTCGTTGTGGTCATCCTCACCCTCCGCAGCGGTCTTCCGCACCCCCCTCCGCCAGCTGCAGGTAAGAGCGAGCAGAATGGAAATTACCCGGCACCGGTCCCAGACCAATGGTGCCAGACCCAGGTACCGAAAAAAGTGCAGAGTACCGAGTAATTACCCTGCACATCACTACCACAATGTCTAACACATAGCAAGTCCAGGAAGAAAAGAAAATTAAATGTCACGAACATTTAGAAAGACACTGTGCCACCTACTGGCCATTCTTTAAACAGCACTAAGGAGTTAAGTTTTTTTTTAAATTACACAAGAGACAAGAGTAATACTAAGATAACGCAGAGATAAGGACGTTAGAAGCCACACAACTTTAGGTTGCAATGTTTACAAACATGCCGGTTCTAACCTATCAAGCATGTCACAGATATTGGTTCAATGTGGTCCCAAGAAAGACAAAAGCAAAATATTGGAAGGGATAGGTTAAAATAGTTTATTCTCTGTAACATCATTTTGCAACCATTTTAAATGATGTTTTAAAGTATTTCCCTCCCTGTCAGAGGAACAACTAGGAAAGGGAGTGAAGGACGAGCACTTAACATGACGAGATACAAACATGTGGCCGGTTAGAACTGAACTTGGAACGCACAACGTTCTGTGTCTGTATAACCTCTGTTCATTTAATGTAACCATGTATTGTTATAACTCGGTGCCCAGGACATACCTGAAAATGAGAGGTAACTCAATGTAATACTTCCTGGTAATACATGTAATAAATAAACATTCAGCGTTTCCAATTTTTTAATGCACTAAATCACTCAGTGTAAATTAAAACATACCACTGCCATTAGTTTCACCTAGCTCTATATATGGCTGCAACTCGATCAAGGTGCAAAACAAAAAACAGGCATAAGTAAATAGTAAGAAAATGAAATGAAAAGGCAATATATCCCAAAAATATCAAAAGAAACTACCTTAAAGTGGTAATCCAAGACATTTCTTCTTCTTTGGTCATTTTTTCCCCCACATAGGATTGAAGCAGGGGGGGTCTCCGGAGCTGAACCCCATTAATTTCAAATCCAGTGAACCCCTGCTTCCGAAGACACTTGCCTCCATAGGGGTGGCTGGTAGTCGCCCCACTAAGCTACCAGGGTTCACATGATGGTTGAGTTTCCAGGCTCCCGTGTCCTGCGGGCCAACAGGAAGCCGTGACATCATCCGGTTTAGCTTCCTATTGGCCCATGTGACCAAGGAGCTTTAAACGTTTAGCCCCAGCTTACTCCGCCAGAGTGATATAGTAGATGTAGATAGAGCACAGCCGAGGACATCTTGCTTCCGGTATCCAGAGAAAGAAAAAAAGGCCAGGCCACTCCAAAACTAACAAAAAGGGTAATTTAGTGCAAGCTAAACATACAGTGAAAACGGACTACATATATCTGGTTGGGTGTTTATTATAGTGTACACGGTTATGGATGTCAGGCAGACTCCACTAGTCACTAATCCCCTCCAGTTTTGTTCTACATCATTGGGGGCACTCCATCTTCACTTGGACTATCAATTATGATATTATTTATTATCTACTACAGATGGAATTGGTTACAATTGTTGAGCACCACACTCACCATATCCTCGTTACTCCGCCAGAGTAGCTAGCGGCCTCCCCTACAGAGGCAAGTATCTACAGAAGAATGGATTGCTCCTTTAAATACAATCCCAGGATTGTTGTATTGTTTGAAGGTTGTATTTTCCAATGATAATTCAATGAAATAATGAAACACTAAATGATCTTAGTTTTCCATTTTTCTAAGATAAGCATGTTTGTGTAATATTGGTAGCTTTGAGAAACCAATATTGGAAACATATCTAATGACAGTAGATTTGGCTGCTTAGCCCTGTGGGTATATACAGATTGAACTGTGACAACTCAAGTCCCCATGGGCTAGCAGCCCAGCATCAGTACGAACTGCAAGCGCAGACAAAGCAGCACAGTACAGACCAGCTGCAGGAGTCCCAGCACAGAGAAAATAACATCAGTGTAGTCCACACGTTCCACACGGGTCTGGGAGTCTAGGGGTAGTGAGAGGGTTGTCCATGCTCCGCTCCTACGGCCGTTTCGCCAAAAAGGCTTCTTCCGGGAGCAGCCTTTTGGGCGAAACGGCCGTAGGAGCGGAGCAGACAACCCTCTCACTACCCCTAGACTTGCTGCTTTACTTGTCCTACATTTCAGTGCTCACTGCTACTGGGCTGTCAGCTTAAGGGGACTTCCTCACTGCCTTATTTGCCCTATGCTTTAGTGTCCACTGTTGCTGGGCTGTCAGTTCACATCTCACTACTGCCTGCTACTTACTGTACCATCAGCATTAGAATGTTCCAGCATCTTTCACAGGGTCTTTTGTAAACTTACCCTTGTGGCTTTACCCTCATTATTTATTATTTTTTAAGCCATTTGGGTATTTTCTGCTGCATGTTACACATATTTCCCTCTGCAATTATTATTCTGTGACTGTTATGTTAATGTGTTACTCTATGCTATATTTGTAATGTCTTTGATATCTGATTCACAGTTTGACTAATTTTTCTGCGCTCTGGTTTGTCCATTTATATTATCTTTTGAGTTCTCACTTTGATCGGCCGATCTTTATTACATTACTAGGGGAATTTTCTTTCCCATGGTTCTGTTATGTTCTGTTGGAACTCTTACTATTTGGTCTTTCCAGGTTAGGGGTTGATTTGTGTTAAGTTATTATTAATTATTTTTTGCAGCAGTTTTTCATGTGGTATGTGTTTGAGTTTGTCTCTTGTGTTTTTATGATGCATTGCTAATAAAGTCCATTTTTCTATTACATACTATTTGAGTGCTCCCTTATTTTGACCCTTCTTTTTTCTGTGTGTGTGTGTGTGTGTGTGTGTGTGTGTGTGTGTGTGTGTGTGTATATATATATATATATATATATACACACACACCTCTACGTGTGTGTGTGTGTGTGTGTGTGTGTGTGTGTGTGTGTGTGTGTGTGTATATATATATATATATATATATATAATATATATATACATATACATACACATATATATATACATATATATACATACACATATATATACATACACATATATATACACACACACACACACACACACACACACACACACACACACACACACAGACACGTAGAGGTATCAGTACCGTGTTATCCGAGCTTCAATAATCAAAAAATAAATAGATGATACCGTTCTGTGGCTAACAAAATGCTTTTAATTGTGCGAGTTTTCGAGATACACTGATCTCTTCTTCCGGCGATGTTACAATGAATGAAGCAAGCAAAAGATATACTTAAAAACAGTGTCTCTTGGAATGTTATCTTTGCTTGTCCTTCCAAGACAAGAGTGTGTGTGTGTATCTGTGTGAATATAAATGAATGGAGAGCCCAGAGTATATACAGTGCTTTAACCTTTTGACACCTGTAGCCATAAAACACATCCACACCGGGGGAAGGACAAGCAAAGATAACATTCCATAGGAGACACTGTTTTTAAGTATACCTTTTGCTTGCTTCATTCATTGTAACATCGCCGGAAGAGGAGATCAGTGTATCTCGAAAGCTCGCACAAATAAAAGCATTTTGTTAGCCACAGAACAGTATCATCTATTTCACTAATGTGAATGAGCCTCACTGATTATTTATTTTTTAAGCATTTTTATAGACTTTAACTCAGTCTCACTGATTAAAGATAGTATTTTTCCTTTTTTGATCAAGAACCCCTTAAGCTCATCGATTTGAGTCTATGGTGGTTGACATCTTCGTATATAATCTCTTTATCAGGGATATAATTCTCCTGATAAAGACATTGACATGCTGCAATGAGGGCAAAAACAATGTTTGTGTTTGAAGATAAGGTAACACTTCAACAGCACTCCTGTAGGTATGATGAAGCTTAAAGGCGATATAGATGTAGTACAGTAGATGGGTAAAAGTGATACATTACTTGATTAAACTTACCAACAAACAATGGAATTTTGATTATCTTTCAATATATAACAGAAGTCACATGTTGATATGTTTCCATACATTTACTCTGTGTATTTCCAGATGGCCACCCACTGGTGCTTTAACAAGCTAGCTGCCAGAGGAGTTAACAGGCTCTGCAATGATGTGATTGATACCACTGATAACACCAAATCATTTTAGTCCTGCAGAAAATGTGACAAGGAATGCCATTTCTCCATTTATATTAGCAGTGGGAACGGAGTTCCAGCAGCTCTGTATTGGCCCATCAATGGAGACAGGGGGCAGACTATATGTATGAGTAGTGCAGGATCAGGACCGAGTTGGAATGGAGATGTGCAGAAGAGCTGGGCTGTTTCCCTGGGAAGCACAAATATTTCTAATAAAGATATAGATAGATATATATATATATATATATACACACACACAAATATTACTGTATGCTCATCTGCATGTCTTAGGCAGGTCTGCAACCCTGCCTTTCCCCATCATCACCCAGCATACAGCACTTCCACTGCATCAAGGGATTCTGGGAAATGACATGCAAATGAGCACACAGTGTCAATTGGTGAGCACCTTGGCAGGGAACAGCGGCTGTCGGGGAGGGGAAGCTTATGTGAGCGACTGGAACGAGGTAAGCGATGGCTGGGGGCATGAGAGGGGACCACCGGGAAGAGGTGGTGAATGATCAGTTGTAGGAGGAAGGTAAAAGAAAGGCCGTTCTGGACAAAAGAGAAGTCTGCGTGGTTGAGGGGCTAAAATAAATATTTTAAAGGGCTTTGTTTCACTGACATCCCCACCCCATGTATCCCAGTCACCGCTCCTTCCTCCCTGCCACAATCGGTCCTTTGTGCCTACCGGTCAGTGACCCCCGTATACTGTAGTAGCTATCCACAAAAGGATGAGCATCACTCTAGAAATTCACCTAATGTTTTTATAACACCAGCGCTTTGGTCCTTGTAAGGAGGTAAGAGCAGCCTATATTGATAAAAATGTTGGTGCTGTGAAGGGAGGGGGGGTGGAATAATTGATGAATCTATGAATATATCTGGAGTGCTGATCCTTTATTTTATTCTCGGACTACATGTACGAGAACCAAGGTAATGAATGAGCACCTACCTACTTGGAGTGCATGATCTACATCTGGGGTGGGCAATTATTTTGGCTGGAGGGCCACTTGACAAGCTTCGCAGGCCACAGACTTAATATATACATTAAGTCTGTGACCCTCCTCACCAGCTTCTCCGCACCTGTATCGCCCCTAACTCCACTCACTCCCCCCTTCTCTTTTAATTCTCCCCATCTCTTCCACTCGCCTTTCTCCCTCAAATCATTCTGTCCCCGACTCCTTCTTCCCCCAGTCCCTCCCTGTGAAGCAGGCAACAGAAGCAGCATAGCAGAGGAGGTGGTAGAAGTAGCTCGGTGGCAGAGGAGACAGCATCACAGCAGAAGCCCACCCGGGCAGTGATTGGAGGCGTTGGGCCTGACTTCCGGACGGTCCTTACGTCCGTGTAATGACAACATGGGTGGGCCCCAGCCGCGCTGTCATCTCCTCCGCCACCGAGCTGGCTCGGACTCTTGTCTTCATCGTCCACACCACAGGTAGGGAACGGGGTGTGGCTCCCTACCTGACCGGACCCGATGTAGCCGCGAGCCGCACTTTGCGCGCCCCTGATCTACATACAGATTACATAAATAGTAGCTGATCATTCTTTGATCTGAGAGTTGAATGTTCTAATTTACGGGGCATAGTCACTACTCCATTGTAACACAGTATGTATGTAGATTTATAAGAGTAATATTTATCTGTGGATATATATGTTCCGTGTCAGTAAGCATAAGAGTATATGGTAATGAGCATGGCTTGAAAAATGGTTCGTGCACTCATCCAGAAAGAGAGGAACATTTGTGGGGACAAGTCACAAAAGAGGCAACAATTACTTTTAACGTTTTATAAGCCTGACAGACTTCTGAATCCGTGTATTTAAAAAAAGCGTTACCAACACTCACTGCAGGTACAGTCTACATGGGTGGTATAGCTGTTAATCACTTTGGTGCCTTCCCAAGTCGCACCCCACTCCCTGCCGAGGTTACTGCACTAGACGTCGTAATGAACATAACGTACCCTCTGAGATTGTTGCGGCCCCAAGCCATTGCTTAGTTTGCTTTTGCACTAGCCCCACCTATGCTGTCAGCAAGGCAATGAATATGGGAAACATCATGATGAGAGTGAATACACGTCAGTATTGGCTGTCTGACCCTTAAACTTATGGGTGCCAACCAGGGTTGCCACCTTCGACTGCCAGCCAACCTGGATATTTTTTTTTTTAAATTATGTGTTGCCATGACAACGGGACTATGTAACGTCACGCGGCATCAAGTTGCCATTACAACGTGGCACCGCATGACGTCGCGACATCATGTAGCATCTCGTTGTCATGGCAACGGGTGTCACGTGATGCGGTTACGTCACAGGAAGAGCCTGTTGGCATGGCAACGCAGAGCCATTTGACGCCGAGCAGCCATATTGCCAGTAGTTGCAGGGGGAGATGCCGGGAGACATTGCTGTTGCGGGCACTATTGCTGCGTTAATGGTATATGGAATTGTATATTACCTTACGTAATTTCTATTATTTATAACCAACGCTGATGACAATTGTTACAGTCGTCGCTGATCAATGTTAATTTATCACAATGGTTTATCTCAGTTTACTTTGCTTCAGTTAATTTAACACAGACTCACACTTATGGAAAGACAATATGGGTGTTGAGGCGACACCTAGGCCCATATTATTATATACAGGTATGCCGTGAATTAAGAGCCAGTGGGAAGATGGCTTCTCTCACTGTCATACTGAATGGAGGAGAGAGAGTAGCTGGAAGAAAGAAGAGGATGTTTATACACGAGACTAAATTTAAGGAGAATAACAATCTCACAAAACGTAAAGGTTTGTGGAAAGCATCTTGAATCACTAACAGCAGCAGCAATACATTGCCACAACTCAACAGACTTTCACTGGTACGAAGGTTTGCATCACAGGACTTGGGAGGGAGGGAAACGCGTACACGGAACTGATTAACCTCAGATTGTATTGTGTATGGGCGGTAAAAAGAAGGTGTGGGGGAGCGGATTGCAGGGGACACAAATGGAAATAAGCAGGCCGGTTGGGGATGGCTCCGCTGCGGGTGCTGGAGCTGTAAAGCGGCATCTGGGGCATGCTCGGCGGGCTGACAGGTACCAGTGGCGCGTGACCCTGCTGCAAGCATGCGCTCAGAGTTCTACGAGGCATGTGCTCATAGCTATAGGAGCAGCACTGCTCCACCACAGCCGTCCTCTGCCGCCCGGACCCTGCTTCATTCACGCGCCGACGACAGAAAATGTGTGCGCCACTGCCGCCCATCCGGAGATTTCAGGGACCAACCCGTAGCCCGGAGAGGTGGCAACAATGGTGCCAACTCATGACAGGGACAATAGAACTCAGGCCTGAGGTCACCATAGTCAGGCATCAACTTTGTGTAGGTTTACTGTACCATAACACAGAAAACGCATCTGCAAGCATACTTTTTGTTGTGTTCGACACATTCGTGGGCAATGGGTAGCCCACTAGGACTTTGCCTGTGGCCCCCAACTGCTAACATCTCCATCCGAGCCCTGCGGATATCTTCAATGTCAGATTTATCCCCTAGGAACCCTGGTAGTCCACTTTCCCTCTCTAAGGCCTGGGACACAGTGTGTTATAAGCACGCTGAGGCGCGCTCCTGCTCTGCCTCGCCTGCTGAAAATGGGGCTTTTCCGTCCTTGCAGGCGAGGCAGTGAGCGCGCTCTGGGGGCGGGGCGGAAGCGTGGCAGTAGGCGGTGCGGGAGGCGGGGCTAGGCCCCTGGGAGCGGTCACGTGACCGCTCCTCCGCTTGGCCGAGGGGCAAATTTCAAAACTGCCTGTCTCGGCAAAGTTTCTCAGCCTCCGCACGCATCAGCGCGCATGCGGAGGGAGAAACTATAGCCGCGCTGATGACAGCTGCACGGGCTTTGTGCATCTGCTCAGCGCGTCTCAGCGAGCTTTAAACTCACTATGTCCCAGGCCTAAGGCCTCGGCTATAGTGGAAGCGTGGGTGCGCTCGCCTGCAGCAGGAGAGATTTCCTGTCCTGCAGGCAGAGGCGACAGAGTGACGTCACGGAGCTGGTTCGCCCTCATTGGGCGAACCGGTCACGTGACCCGGTCATCACGCAGGAAATTCAAACTCGTCACGTGATGCACCCTTCTCCCCATCGCGCTTGTGCACTATACATACATTGTCATCCTAGTGTTCGCGCTGTCTCCTGCACTATGCACGCAGCCTAACTGGGGCAGAGTGAGCAGGGACATTGCTACCACTTGGTGCAGCCTCTCCCTCAGGTCAGCTGCTTTATGACAGCGAGCTCTCTTCTCCTGTGCTCAATACTAGTTCCGAAAGCAAGAAGAGGACAGTCACTATTAACCCTTTGAGTTCTCCATGACTTGGCCACTAAGTCACTGGGTCTGGCACTCCAGGGGCTGCGTCATGGACTTTCTTTGCTCATGTTCACGATTTGGCACGCAGGAAAATGGAAGACAACGAGGGGGGGAGGGGGGTATGGTCTTACCGGTTGCTACTTGGTCTCTGAATCTTGTGCACTGGCAAGAGAGATACACCTCTCAGCACCATGTCAGCAATTCCCCCCCACGTTACCCTGGCCCTCCAAGTCACCCTTTCCCCCACTCTCAATGTGTTCTGGCAGTGGATATACAGAGTTGAGTGCAAATAGCCGCACGGCTATTCTCAGTTGAGTGCAAATAGCCGCACGGCTATTCTCAGTTGAGTGCAAATAGCCGCACGGCTATTCACAGTTGAGTGCAAATAGCCGCACGGCTATTCGCACTCAGTAGAAAATAAAATGGAAAAAATAAACACCGCAGCCAGGAATCGAAAAATGGTCCACTATGCTAATGGCTTGCAGCATAACCACTGAGCTATAAGACTTTCTGATTGTTTCTAGTGAATAAAGGCATAGAAACCTGTTCATAACAGCTCGGCTATTCGCACTCAGCTAAGTTCTACTGAGTGCGAATAGCCGTGCGGCTATTTGCACTCAACTCTGAATATCCACTGCCATGTGTTCTACTGCCTTAGTTAAGGGTAATGTGTGGTCCTTTTGAAGGTTGAAGTATATAGTGTTTCCCACGGGTTTAACCACATTCCTTTGGCTTCAGACAGTGACAACGATTATACTGCAATAGAAGATGTAAAAGCTATACCGTTAGTCATTGAAAAAACAGACCCAAAGTCTCCTTTGTCTTACAGAGTTAGTTTGCACTGTGTATATTTATTATTTCCCCATTTATTGCTATCCCAAATGGGAGAAGCGCAGGGATTCACTTTCTGTTTTTTACATATGTATGACCAATCCTTTCACCAGCAGCATGCTCCTTACACAGAGAAGCGCGGTGAATATATATTTGTTTTACCTTTAGTCATTGCTCACAAACAGGTCTCGGCACATCGGGCAGTGGAATAATAAGCACTGGTTGCATTACAAACCAGAGATTGGGGTTATGGAAAAGCTGCAGGTAGCCTAAGGCCTTCCACACGCAAGGCCCACCTGTCACACAGGGGGTTAATCTCGCCCTCCCCGATACCTTCCCAGACCACATACTTGCTCATCCTCATAGATGATTTTAGCCGGGATTTCCTTGCGGATGATTTTCCCGAAGATGGTATCCCCCCCCGGGCGTGCTGTCTGTGCTTTGCTGATCTCATCAGCCATGTCTGCAGCAGTGCAGCGGCAGCAAGCGGGCCGGGGGCGTGTCCAGGGAGTGACAGAGGCGGCACGCGGGAGGAGGCCGGGGTGGGAGTGACAGGCGGCACGCGGTAGAAGCAGGCCGGGAGGAGGCGTGTCAGGGGAGTGACAGAGGCGGCACGCGGGAGAAGCAGGCTGGGGAGGGGGGCGTGTCCGGGGAGTGACAGAGGCGGCACGAGGAGTGACAGAGGCGGCACGCGGGAGGAGGCCGGGTGGGAGTGACAGGCGGCACGCGGTAGAAGCAGGCCGGGGAGGAGGCGTGTCAGGGGAGTGACAGAGGCGGCAGGCGGGGGGGAGTGACAGGCGGCAGGGGGGCGTGTCCGGGGAGTGACGGAGGCGGCACGCGGGAGAAGCAGGCTGGAGAGGGGGGCGTGTCCGGGGAGTGGCGGAGGCGGCACGCGGGAGAAGCAGGCCGGGGAGGGGGGCGTGCCCGGGGAGTGACGGAGGCGGCACGCTATAGAAGTTCTCGGGTCATTTACAAGTAAATAGAATCTCCACCTTTTGTGACGTCACAATCGTGGAGATTGCGAACCTGGAATTAAATGCAATCTCCCACTTTCTATGACGTCACCATCCACGAGAATAAATCTGACATACGAAACTATTCTCTTTTAAATAGGCAAAACCTCCGAGGAGGGAGGAGGGAACATGAGGGAGGAGGGAACATGAGGGAGGAGGTAGGACATGAGGGAGGAGGGACATGAGGGAGGAGGGAACATGAGGGAGGAGGAGGGAACATGAGGGATGAGGGAGGAGGAAGGACGTGAGGGAGGAGGAGGGACGTGAGGGAGGAGGAGGGACGTGAGGGAGGAGGGAACATGAGGGAGGAGGGACGTGAGGGAGGAGGAAGGACGTGAGGGAGGAGGAGGGACGTGAGGGAGGAGGGAACATGAGGGAGGAGGAGGGACATGAGGGAGGAGGGAACATGAGGGAGGAGGAAGGACATGAGGGAGGTGGAGGGACATGAGGGAGGAGGAGGGACATATGGGAGGAGGAGGAGGAGGGACATGAGGGAGGAGGAGGAGGGACATGAGGGAGGAGGTAGGACATGAGGGAGGAGGGACATGAGGGAGGAGGGAACATGAGGGAGGAGGAGGGACATGAGGGAGGAGGAGGGACATGAGGGAGGAGGGAACATGAGGGATGAGGGAGGAGGAAGGACATGAGGGAGGAGGAGGGACGTGAGGGAGGAGGAGGGACGTGAGGGAGGAGGGAACATGAGGGAGGAGGGACGTGAGGGAGGAGGAAGGACGTGAGGGAGGAGGAGGGACGTGAGGGAGGAGGAGGGACGTGAGGGAGGAGGGAACATGAGGGAGGAGGAGGGACATGAGGGAGGAGGGAACATGAGGGAGGAGGAAGGACATGAGGGAGGTGGAGGGACATGAGGGAGGAGGAGGGACATATGGGAGGAGGAGGAGGAGGGACATGAGGGAGGAGGAGGAGGGACATGAGGGAGGAGAAGGGACATGAGGGAGGTCCCTGTACTATTTGTACATTTTAAATGTAATGAAGCCTTTTCAACAATGTTGTGCCCAAATTAAATATGGTGGCTCATGCTTCAAACTATTGGGCTGTGATGTCACAAAAGGGTTGGGTCTTGCAGGCTGCACAGTGATTGGATAAATACTATAGGGTGGGTGTCGTATTTCTATAAGGTTGGGTGTTGGAGAAAGGCATGGAGATCAGAGTGAAGGTGAGGAGTGTAGATAGACAGTACAGATTAGTACAGTATAACATGCATACTGTATGTGCTAACACATTCATATTAATGGTGCCTGCATTAAGTATTTTTCTCTGTTGTGGTGTTTATTAAAACGTATGTGTGTGTATGTGTAATATATATATGTATATGTATGTAGAGGTATCAGTACGGTGTTAGCCGAGCTTCAATAATCAAAAAATAAATAGATGATACCGTTCTGTGGCTAACGAAATGCTTTTATTTGTGCGAGCTTTCGAGATACACTGATCTCTTCTTCCGGCGATGTTACAAAGCAAAGCAAGCAAAAGGTATACTTAAAAGAGACACTGTTATTTATTTGATTACCATGTGTATTACTACTGTGAAGCGCTATGTACATTAATGGCGCTATATAAATAAAGACATACAATACAATATATATATATATATATATATATATATATATACACATATCTTAATTCTTCCAAGCAGAAATTATGACTGCTTGATGTATTTATTCGTGTATATGTTAAATCGGTTTAGTCATCACAGTTAACACTAGAGTAACATTTCTTATTTTAAACTGATGTTTTAGTGGGTGGATATCCGATATGTGGCAAAGAGATGGGGGGGGGGGGAATTAACTTTGCAAAAATGTAGACTTAAGCTGAATAATACCTATACAATCATCTCCCTAAAACACTTGTTTTTTTCTATTTCATGTAAGCATATTTTAGTGTTAACAAACACACAGATACCCAGCAAGCTCTCAGACTTAATCAGTTAGTGTTAGGACCTGCGAACTGGTCATGCCTTGAAAGTGGCTCGCAGGCTATACGCTTTGGCCAAGGGTTAACTAAATGACCCTTTTTCAAGATGTACAGTTAGGTCCGGAAATAATTGGACACTGACACAATTTTCATAATTTTGGCTCTGTACGCCACCACAATGGCTTTGAAATGAAACAACCGAGATGCAATAGAAGTGCAAACTTTCAGCTTTAATTTACGGGGTTGAACAAAAATATTGTATGAAACGTTTAGGAATTGCAACCATTTTCATACACAGTCCCCTTATTTCAGGGGCTCAAATGTAATTGGACAAATTAACACAATCATAAATAAAATGTTAATTTTTAATACTTTGTCGAGAATCCTTTGCAGTCAATGACTGCTTGAAGTCTGGAACGCATGGACATCACCAAACGCTGGGTTTCCTCCTTTGTGATGCTTTGCCAGGCCTTTACTGCAGCTGTCTTCAGTTGTTGTTTGTTCGTGGGTCTTTCTTATGTTTTGTCTTCAGCAAGTGAAATGCATGCTCGATCGGGTTGAGATCAGGTGATTGACTCGGCCATTGCAGAATATACCACTTCTTTGCCTTAAAAAAACTCCTGGGTTGCTTTCGCAGTATGTTTTGGGTCATTGTCCATCTGTAAAGTGAAGCGCCATCCAATCAACTTCGCTGAATTTGGCTGAATCTGAGCAGACAATATATCCCTATACACTTCAGAATTCATCCGGCTGCTTCTGTCTTCTGTCACATCATCAATAAACACTAGTGACCCAGTGCCATTGTAAGCCATGCATGCCCATGCCATCACACTGCCTCCACCGTGTTTTACAGATGATATGGTATGCTTCGGATCATGAGCCGTTCCAAGCCTTCTCCATACTTTTTTCTTCCCATCATTCTGGTACTGGTTGATCTTAGTTTCATCTGTCCAAAGAATGCTGTTCCAGAACTGGGCTGGCTTTTTTTAGATATTGTTTGGCAAAGTCTAATCTGGCCTTTCTATTCTTGAGGTTTATGAATGGTTTGCACTTTGTGGTGAACCCTCTGTATCTGCTCCCGTGAAGTCTTCTCTTTATGGTAGACTTGGATAATGATATGCATACCTCCTGGAGAGTGTTCTTCACTTGGCTGGATGTTGTGAAGTGGTTTTTCTTTACCATGGAAAGGATCCTACGATCATCCACCACTGTTGTCTTCCGTGGACGTCCAGGCCTTTTTGTGTTGCAGAGCTCACCAGTGCGTTCTTTTTTTCTCAGCATGTACCAAACTGTAGATTTGGACACTCCTAAGGTTCCTGCTATTTCTCTGATGGATTTTCTTTTTTTTTGCAGCCTAAGGATGCCCTGTTTCACTTGCATTAAGAGCTCCTTTGACCGCATGTTGTGGGTTCACAGCAACAGCTTCCAAATGCGAATGCCACACCTGGAATCAACTCCAGATCTTTTACCTGCTTAATTGATGATGAAATAACGAAGGAATATCACACACCTGTCCATGAAACAGCTTTTGAGTCAATTGTCCAATTACTTTTGGTCCCTTGAAAAAGAGGGGGCTACATATTAAAGAGATGTAATTCCTAAACCCTTCCTCCAATTTGGATGTGGATACCCTCAAATTAAAGCTGATAGACTGCCCTTTAAGCCCATATTCATTATTTAACTTGAATTTATTTTGGTACACAGCCGAAATAACAAAACTTGTATCAGTGTCCAATTATTTCCGGACCTAACTGAATGTATGTATTTTTGTCACATTTGATGTTGCTCTGGACATTTGTTTCTTGTTTTAAGCATACACTGGCGACACACTTTATTCGAGCTCGGCTAGTCCCACGAATTCGGGTATACCCGGGTGTATTGAGGTTTGTGACTGTTTTCTGCCCGAGTGCATTGAGGTATTTTCTAGGCAGGGATTGAAGCATTTTATTCCCGCTGGCTGCAATACTGCACAGTATATATATATATACTGCATTACAATTCATGAATTTATGCCATCTGGTAGACACGCGAAGCATTGCAGCCTATTAAGTCCTAATCATTATCATTTAACAGATTAGCCGCCCGTTAGCCAGGCATGAACCCAGGCTGGGAAGGCAAACACAACGGGGCTTGTCAGAGGTGAGGAGCGGCGCATTCCAGGTATCTGCCAGGTACATAATGGGTATTTGCTCGAATAAAGTGTGTCGGTGCAGTATTTTAGTGTTAATGTTAATAGAGTTACAAACAATCATGCTTACTTTGAGCATTATATTTTGTGAGCTAAATGGACCTGCCTCTGTAAATGATATAAGTTATATAAAGAAAAGTTAAAGAATGGTGTGCACCACTTAATGTTTTCGTTGCATAATAATATCTGTTGCTAAACGGGAATGCTGCTTTAAAGTTGGACCCCTCCTGTGAATTGTCCTAACTGCTGCATATAGTACCGTATGTCCTCGATTCTAAGATGCCGTCGATTCTAAGATGCACCATTGATTTAATTAAAAAAAATTGGGAGAGAAACACTACATTAAATGTTTCAAACAGATCTTTTTACATCCACTGCCATAAAAAGTAGCTGATTTTTAACAATAGTATTCGCTTTAATTTTAATTGTATAAAGTTGCTAGAAACGACATTAATATACTTCACACTTCCGGGTTCCCCGGCGAATGATGTCACTGTAAAGGTAGACCCAATGGGTGGTCGCTATAAACCGCAAGTGCTGCTGTCCCCTGCACCAAAGAGGCTGAAATCCGAGGTTTCCATTGGCTTTACCTTTACCGTGACGTCATCCGCCGGGGAACCCGGAAATGCGACTCACCGAGAGTCCGAAGCCAGCCGAGTGTAATTGGGACGCCGACACCTTCAGATCCAGAGTGGTCCAAATGCCATTTTTAATCTTGGTGCATGTGAGCTGTATGGGTCAATTGTATTTTGCCTTATAAATCTGTTCTGTACCATGTATACCTCTCCTTCTGTTTTATGATCTGGGGAGTTCCAGCCACACCAACTCCTGATCCAGACCAGATACAATCTGACAAACATGTGAATATTGTTTCAACCACGTGGGTGGGCATTCGAATGACCTATCACTCACATTTTTACTTTGTTACACATTTACACTGTTATTTTTTTTTTTCTTTACTTACATGTTTGAGGGGAGTTTAAGCTTTGGAGTTTTTTGTGTTATACAATTTAAAGCTTAAATATTTTAAAAGGTAGATGGCAACCTACGCAGGTCCCGTGCGCACACCAGCCACCCCTTCCTCGGTCAGAAGGTTGCCGGGGGCTTAACAGCCGGCCATTTTGGAGGGAGGGGAGGGGTTCCGGTCCCATTCACACGAGAGTCGCGGGGAGGGGGGGAAGGGGGTTAATGGCTGTGGTCGGAACTGCTGGTGCTGCTGGACTGCCGAGCTGCTGCTTCTTGGAGCTGGAAACCCTTGTAAGCATCCCCGCTGTGGCTGCTCCAGCAGCGCCCCCATGCAGCCTCCCTTTTTTTTAATTTATTTTTTTGTATTTTTAAACGATTCTAAGACCCATCCCGATTTCAGACGTGAAAATGGGAAAAAAGGTGCGTCTTAGAGTCGAGGAATTACGGTAATTAGTATTGCATTGGGGGAATAACTGTAGTCTGTTATATGCACAACCCTTTGGGGGATAGTGGGGAACAATTATCGTTTATTTGTAAAGCGCCAAGATATTCGGCAGTGTGTTACAATGGGGGTAAAGAGTTATGTACAGTATATGACATAAACAGAATGAGAACAAACAAGTGCAAATAGGAGGTAATGAGACCCCTTCTCTGGAGCGCTTATACTCTAGAAGGCATAAGGGCAATGTTGAAACAAAAGGTAAAGTAACTGCTTGTTTGTGGGACAGAGTATGCCACAGGTTGGCGTTTTTGGTCCAGTGTCACAGTTGATCCCATTAAGGTTAGGGGGGTGTTGGCGTGGAGTCTGGTCCAGCCATACAGTTCATTGGAGGGGGAGTTAGGCTTCCTTTGAAAAAGGGAGTTTTTAAATGTCGGAAAGCTAGGAGATAATAATGGTACATGGTAGGGAATTCCAGAGAGAGGGTGCAGAACGGAAGAAGTCTTCTAGGCGGAAGTGAGGGGATGATTCCTGACGAAGCCATAGTGAAACGCGTTGGATCAGCTGTTTTTGGAGGACCGAGATGGGCAGGTGCTGGCAGACTGTTAAAGCTGAACAGCCAGGGAAGCTGTTTCCGCCCTCAGTAGAGCCGTCACAGGGCGTGACGTAGGTGTGACATACGCGGAATCAGACGAGGCAGAAGACCGACCGGTGTTTACTTCCAGCGATCAGCGGATCTCTCCCACAAATATTTCTTTATTGCAAAATGTGAGTGCATTATTCATATATGTAAGAATGTGCAATATACCCTAATTTTATTACACTATTGTGCGCTCTCTCTTTTATTTTATTCCCTGCGAGGAATATATAAGGATTGACCTTACTGACAACCCACCATAGAAAACTATCTATAGACCACCATTTAAAGATTTCCACCTATTGAGGGTTCACACAAGGGCTCCCATCAGAGAAAGATGGATCTCTGATACGCCTATCTGTACCAGAAGAAATCTGTGAGTGAGCCCGACGCAGTCATTTTTGGATTTAAATATTTTTTATTGCAATCTACACTATTATTTGTATTTCTATTTTTCATTTTCACATATACCATCTTGAGACCAACAGCGCTCCCCTTACCTGGAAGACGAGGGAAGTGAGGGGAGGTAATAAGGCAGGAGGAAAGGCGAATGTCGTGTGAGAAACATAGGGGGCCTTTAGAGATATACCTGTATCTGGGGATAAGGGCTGAGATGTAAGGGGGGGAGGGCGCAGTGTTGTTGAGTGCTTTGTTAGTCAGAACTAGGGTTTTAAATTTTATTCTAGGGGATATGGAAAGTCTGTGTAGGGATTTGCATAGTGGAGCAGCAGAAGGGGAGTGATGAGTGAGGTACATGAGTGGCAGGAGCATTTTGGGTGAATTGGAATGGACAAGGGGAATTCCAACAATGAGATGGCGGGACAAGATGAGTGAATTAGGATTTTAGTTGTCTTGAGTGTGAAAAGGGTGTACCCTAGCAACATTTCGAATGTGGAAATGGCAGGACTTGGTGAGGGGGTAATAGAAAAGAACCAATAGTCCAAAATCAGTGCTACAGAGTGAATCAGGATATATATCCATTGGGATCATGAATCAAACATTAACAATTGATGTATTGAACTCCATAAGAGGTGTTGGTAAACATACATGGGTCAGAAAATAGCCTTCATTAACTTAGTGTCCCAATGTGCGGGGTACATATAGCTGCTCAAAAATGAAAGCATTGCATGGGCAATGAGAGAGGGAGAAGGGAACAGATCAATGAGACCCCAAAGTGTTCATGCCACCACCCGTGCATCTTGTACCTCTAGTATCCCAGCTTTTAGGGTGTAAAAAATGTCCTTTTATGCATGGAGCATAATACTTCCCCGTTCAGTATCCCCAACAATAGATTGAAAATAGTTGTTACTCACAAGACTCATTGCACACAAACTCCATCAGTGTGCTTCCAACTAAAACCAAGCAAATTCAGCTGAAGACCAAGAACGTGAAGGTGCACAGCTCTGTAGATGAAAGAAGGACTAGAAAGCACTACTGGTTAAAAATTGTTTTATTGGCACCTGCAAGCTGGGTGCGTGGCAGCATAAAGCAAAAAATGAACGTGTTTCGCACCCGCAGATGCCAATAAACTATTTTTAACCAATAGTGCTTTCTAGCCCTTCTTTCATCTACGGCGCTGTGCACCTTCACATTCTTGTTCACCCGGATTTTCTTCTATTAGTGAGGAAATGAATATAAGGAAAGGACACTATCAAAGATGACCCCTAACAGCGGGCTTGGGGTGGTGATGAGCTTTTGGTATTATTGACAGTGAGGGAGAGTTTGAGATTGGCAGTGGAAGAAGGAAAGAGTATTAGTTCTGTTTTGACATGTTAAGCTTCAGATAACGGTGGGACATCCGGGAGGAGATTGCGGAGAGACTGTTGGTGACAAGGGAGATGCCAAGGGAGGAGAGGTAAATGTGGGTATCATCGGTATAGAAATGATACTGAAAACCAAGGGATTGTATTAGTTCACCAAGAGAAGAGGTATAGCGTGAGAATAGCAGAGGGCATGGGGCAGAGCCTTGTGGACCCCAACAGAAATTGGGAGGGAAGAGGAGACACCAGAGAGGGAAACACTGAAAGAGTTGTTGGATAGGTAGGAGGTGAAACAGGAGAGGGCTGCATCATGGAGGCCAATGAAGTGGAGCATGCAGGAGAAGGGGGTGATCAACCGTGTCGAAGGCAGCAGAACGATCCAGGAGAAGTGACCCTTAAACTTCGCAATGAGTGGGACATTGGCCACTTTTGTTAGTGCTGTCTCGGAGTGATGAGGATGAAAACCAGATTGCAAGGAGTCAGCCAGCAAGTTGGAGGAGAGAAAGTGAGTCAAGCAGTTTACTCCAAGCTACTTGAGCAGCTCGTATACAAAAGGGACAAGAGAGAGAGTGCAGTAGTTGGAGAAGGAGGTTTGGTCACTAGACCATTTATTTATAATGGGCATGATGAGTGCATGTTTAAAGGAAGATTGGAATGTGCTGGAGATGAGTTTAAAAAGGTGACATGGGGTAGGGCTTAGTACGCTAGAGAGGGAGCAGAGATGTAAGGAATAGGATCAAGGGGGCAAGTTGAGGGTGAGATGATGAGGAGCACGGAGACCTCATCCTTAGTCACAGGGAAAATGAGCTGAGGTTGGATGTAGGTGTGCAAAGTGAGATAGATGGTGCAGCTGGAGTATGACCTGAAGCCATGTCTGTTGGACTCAATCTTATCTGTGAAGTACTGTAGGTGGCAAAGTCTTGGGCAGAGATGGGAGTTAAAGGTGGCGAATAGACGTTGAGGGTTAGAGGACAAAGTTTGTATTGGTGACGAAAAGTAGGCTTGCTTAGCAATGGAAAGGGCAGTGTTATAGGAGGAGTATGAATTTATAGTGGAAGAAATCTGCTTTAGAGCATGACTTCCTCCAGAAATGTTCAGCAGTGCATGAGCACTTTTGAAGGTAGCGGGTAAAGTTTGTCATGCAGTTAAATGGTTGTGCTTTAAATTGTCGGGTGTGACGTGGTGGAATGAGCGATATTGTCTAGGGCTGATAAAAGTGTACTGTTGTATAGAGGGGTTGTTAGGTCTGGGCAGGAAAGTGTAGAGATGAACTGGAGGCAAGCTTATAAAGATGACAAATTGAAGGGAGTCTAGAACATGTAGAGGGTAGAGTGAAGCTAGGAGGAGGTGATCAGAGATAGGGAAGGGTGTGCTAGAGGAGTTGGCGACTGAGCAGAAGCAGAAAATCAGGTCATGGGAGAGTCCATTGCAGTGAGTAGGAGTGGGTCCATGGGAGGAGGTTAAGGAGAAAAAATGGGCGGCTGAAGTAGCATTGAGATTGGCAATAGGTATGTTGGTCACCCAGGATGACGGTAGGAGTGTCAGAAGTGAAGAAGACAGATGGCAAAATTGTCAAGAAATTGAGAGGTTGGTCCAATAAGGTGGTTAGATAAGGTGGAAAAGAAATGGACAGCGTGGAATTGAAGAAATAGAGGGAGGGAAATGGGACCCTCCACCCTGTCCATTCCTTGGTCTAGGGGTGTGGCTAAAGGAAAGTCCACCATAAGAGAGTGCAGCAGGAGAGGGGGTGGGCCAGATTTCTATAAAGGAAATTAAGTTGGAAATTAATGTCATGGGTAGCTGTAAGCTTTTGCAGACAGATCATGTATTCCATACGGCACAGGAGAAGGGAATGGAGAAGTGCAATGGGGATGATGTTGGCATAATTGGCATGGTGAAAAAGATACTTTCGGGTCGGGTGTGGGCCGTGGATAGTGCCCGGGACTAAGGGATATGGAGAAGTGGAGTTACTGGATGTTTTTGAAGGATAGGAATGTGATGTGAGAAGCAGATGGAGTTGATGGTTGCAGAATAAGGGAGAAAAAGAATGGGAAATTAGGAAGGCGGGTTTAGAGGGGAAAGTGTGGTAGCTAGTGTTAAAGACAAAGCTGAGCTTGGGCTGAAGTCATAATTAACATGAAGCTGTAGTGTTTCTAGTTCGGGTTTTGGTAGGTGCAATGTACATGCCACAAAAATCCAGAAGGAGCAGGATCACCCAAAAAAAGAGCAAATAATATAGTGTACACTGTATATACTAGTTGGTGAAAAAAATAGGTGTAAAACCAGCGCTTATGCAAACAACAAATATGTAAGTAAAGAAACAACCTTAAGTGTAATGTCCAAATGGTAGTCCTGGAGCTGCCTAAAGAGATTGTTCTGGTATCTTCCACCCAGACTTGGATATGTAGAAAAAAGCAACCTCCTCTGGCGCTGAGGCAAGGATGTAGATAGATGAACTCGGATTTCTTCTGTTAAACAGTGACCTCAGGAAAAAAGACAAAACATGCAGGAAGCCTGCAATGGAGCATTACCCAGGGATAACAAAGATATAAATGTGAAGAGCAATTTATTACACAGGGTTAAAAATGACCGTTAAAAAGACAATTCTATACATACATGACATAAAATAATGATTAAATGAGTGCCTAAGCACTAACCAAGATCCTAAGCACTAGCCAAGATCTTAGTGATTACTCCGCCTGGTTAAAACTGAAAACCTACTCTCTGGAGGTGACTAGGTCATGAGCACTGGTTTTATGGTCTTTGCCGCCGGATCAACCGCTTGCCTTGGGGTGCAATTCGTCTGCTGCTGTCGGGGGATCAAATTCTGTGCTCCGTGATGAATTACTTCCTGGAAAACACACGATCCGCTCGATCGCTGACGTCACCACTGAATGTCCACTGCTACGGTGTCCCTGCGGTGCCAGAAAACCTTCCAACGCGTTTCGAAACCAGGAAGTTTTTCAACCTTTTTTTTTTTTGCTTCGGCAACCCCAGAATTTGATTTTGAAATTCTGGGGAACCCCGACTGTCGCCCCGTCTCTCTCCGCCACCCGTCTTTCTCCCCATCATCACCCTGTCGCCACCATCTCTCTCTCTCTCTCCCTCCCTCCACCCCTTCTGTCGACCCGTCTCTCTCTCCCCCATCGCCCCATCTCTCTCTCCCCCATCGCCCCGTCTCTCTCACCCCCATCGACCCGTCTCTCCCCCATCGCCCCGTCTCTCTCTCCCCCTTGGTATATGCTTTGAATACTGGGCCATCAGCAGCATTGCATGAGTGGTTGATAGTACTGTAGTAACCCTGCAATGTAGTTTGTCTCGCTAAAACCAAATTATGTGGTTGTATTGTTTTACATATACACCTATACATACTTTGGTATTTGTGTAACCATCTGAACCATTTTGGCAAAACTGTTGTGTTTTTCAAGCTTACATTGGTCTTCAATGGCTTGCTTTAATTAGTGTACCAGAATTTGTACTTTGTTGTTGAAATGTAGCCCCATCATATTGTGACATTGATGGACTTCTTGCAACTACAGAACGTTAATCAGTCAAGCTCATGTGCAACAATTTCTCAATACAATGCATCACAATTTACTTTACCTGATGATTTGCTTTTTAACATAGGAAGGATCAGAAGGGCTGCAGTTGATGGAGATTCCTCATTAAACCCTCTGGGTATTTGCCTACTCCTGCATACTCCTTCTGTTAGGCATAAGAAAGTGATGGGTTCTAGAACGGGGGTGCTCAACTCCAGTCCTCAAGCCCGCCCCCCCTTTCACCCCCCCCCCCCCCGCCCAACAGGTCAGGTTTTCAGGATATCCCAGCTTCAGCACAAGTGACTCAGTCGAAAACTGTGCCACCTGAGCTAAAGGTGGGTTATCGTGAAGACCTGACCTGCTGAGGGGGCTTGAGGCCTGGATTTGAGTACCACTGCTCTAGAGAGTAAGCAAACCATTGCAGGTTACGGAACCATCCTTAATATTTGCTTTGTCACATGGCTTCCTCCTGACATGATCATCAATTAAACTATCACACTTATATTTTATTATTAAAAATGGCCTTACAGAATTCAGACGACTGCATGTCTGTAGGTGGAGAATTTGGGCCTGGACCTGAAAGATGAGATGGGAAAGTATTCATGCCTTTTTTTTTATCCTCCTGAGTCCTGATGTTCTGGCAGTCAAATATTTGATGTCCAAGGAAGATCATGGGATCTACAGGTTAATCAGATAGTTGAAGCAGTATTGCTTAAGTTGCCTGATTTTGTCAGCATTTGATTTTGATCTGGTCCATTATTCTAACATTACTCCCAGTGTATCTGAGTTCACAACAGTTCTTTATATCTATAGAAAATTGAGATTTGGAGAACCAGTTCTGGATTATAACCTCATGATGACGGTGTTTGGTAGGCAGCACTGGTGATGGGATAGTATTATTTTGTTCTGTCCTAGGCTTCCTGGGGCTCAGTGAGATTTATACAACAAAAGACAAAAATACTCAATGCTACATCCAATGTGACAAAATACATAGTTAAATACTTAAATGTTAGTATTCTTATGAATAAGGGTCCTTTAGTTAAACCCTTTGTTCAAAGCGTTATAAGCCTGCAGCCACTTCACGGCATGACCAGTATGCAGGTCCTAACACTACCTGTGAGTATTCTCATTAACCTCTGCAGTGAGAGGGAGAATGGCCACAATGGACCTGTCCTGCACAGGAACATGGAAAAACCTGCTACTTAACAAAAAGTGGAGTGGGGTGAGCTTGAATCCTGGGAGGAGGGGCCACTAACCTCTAGCCAACTGATACCAGTTGAAAATTAAAATAAATAAACACACAATCCCAGTGAGCTCCAACCCCAGAACCCACCTGCTGGGGTTGTGTATATGGTAAGATTTGACAGACTGTTAAACTAATTTTCTTCTTCGTGCAAAATAGTCCTCCTTCAATTTCTGCTAAAATGTATTCGCAAGCAAAAACAGACATGAACCACTTTGGTGATGCATAAATTAGGAGAAGGTGAAAAAAAATTATTACTGTGACAGGGAGAGCACTGAAGAGCTGGACAAACAGGAAACAGAGCTGGACATTACCAAGTGCTAGGGAGGGTCATACCAAAACCTCGGGGGTCTGGGTTGAGAAGTTGCTGATGCAGTTATTGTACATTTTACATAGTATTAAAGAAACACACCAGGGTAAAGGTTAACTGTGAAACAGGAGAAGAAAAAAACAAGAGCAGAAGACAACATCCTTTAATGTTTTAGTTCATAGGCTACTCTTTCTCCCATAATTCAAATAGGTTGGGTTATTTGTTACCTAAGAATTAGTAGGTAGCCTTGTGGAGGGAAAAAATAGTAGATCAAAAATAAACACAAATAGACAAACGCCATCTTTTTATCATGACTTGACTGCATTTACCAATTCATTTTTGTCTGGTGAATTACAAAAGAACAAGATTTATGTAGCTTTCATGGAAAGGTGCGTCATATTTATTCTGTAATTGTGTGGATATACGATAATAAAGCATCTTTTATTGACAGGTACTGAAGCTTTTTAAAACTTTGCACAGGACAAGACAACACGTGTTTCAGAATGACGACAGAGCATTGGATGGTATGTAAATATTTATCAAAATTAATCCTACTGCCTTGAGCGCCATCATGAAGACAATGCCAAGAGTCGGACAGACTTGGGCCTGGATTGCAAATGTGAGGTATGGGGTATCTGCATAGTGGTGATTCCTAAAGCCATACGCGTTGGTGACTTCAGCAAGTTAGTGTGTATTGAGAGAGAAATCACGGGATAAAGACCTGTTGGCAGAAGTGACAGAGAAAAGGAGAAGTATGAGTGGAACCAGAATAGAGCTTTCATTATGGATACCAAGAGAGTGTACAATCCTGAATAAGAAGATTTATAATCGACCGTATCGAAAGCAGCAGAATGATCAAGTACTATAAGCAGAGGAAAATTACCTTGTGTCTTTGCTTCATGGAAATTATTGGCAAGGACAGTCTTGGTTGAGTGAGCTGTACAAAATCCAGATTGTAGAGGGTGTATGAGGGCATGGAAATGATTAGGCTGGGGCTATGGTGCCTTCGCCCGTGTGGAGGCGTGCAGAGGCTGGGAAGTGACCTGCGTGAAGAGGGTGCTTTCCCCGGCCATGGTGTTACGGTGCTGGTTCGACCTCATTCGGTGACCGGCCTGTCACGCTAAGAAATCTGTTTCAACTGATTTCTTGTGCACTGAGTGCTTCCGCCCGCACACGCATGGACGTAATCACTGCCTTAACGCAGTTTGATCGCTCAGTGCGCGAACGCGTCCGCACAGTCTGCGGCACCATGGCCTAAAGCCTTATGCCGGAGAAGAGCTGTTCTAGCAGTTTCGAGGCAAAAAGGAGACGGGTGGTAGTTAGTACGGCATGTTGTGCCCGGGATGCTGTTGAGTGTGACAACTACATGATTAAAGGAAGCAGAGGATAGAGAAGAGTCCCTCCATTTAAAAAACGTTTTTACTTATAACATTTTAAAAATAGCCTATATTAAACAGATTTTTTTTTTATGTCAAGAGGGTGCATGCTGTCTCCCGATGCTACCAGAAGCTCCTATCCCTCTCATCAACATTCAGAAGCAATGAGGGAGGGGAAGTCAGGGAGAGACAGCACAGCGACTGCTCTCACCGCACCGGCATCCTGTAATATCGCGATAACAGGTAATCTCCCATATTGGCACACTGGGAGATTCTGTTATCGCGATATATCAGTTTATCGCCCAACCCTATGGAGGAGTTGAAGTTATGGGTGAGAGTGGGGACAACGGTAGGAGCAAGAGGTTTCATAAGGGGTCTAGAGGGGGAAAGAGGAGAGAATGCTGAGAAATTTCCAACTCCTAACAGGAGAAAAAGAACGAAGAGTGGAAAAAAGATGTTTGCGTAGAAGCAGAGTCATGGAGGAAGGCACAAAAGGAATCTCTCGGTGGATAGCATTCATGTTGTGTTTGTCAGCAAAGGTTTGAGGAAAAGTGAAGGCATGGGGGGGGGGAGAAGGTTGGGGGGGGTCAAACAGACAAAAGATGGTTTGGATTGGAGTGTTCCAACGGAAGAATTATTATTCAGTATTGGGACTCATATATTCTGATGCACCGGTTACCCACATTTTGAGAAGTAATATTGTTTGGCATTCGAGTAGCATAAAAACAGGCGTAGAAAATCCTCATGAGTGCAAGATTTCCTCCAGAGACATTCAGAGGTGCAAGTTCGGAGGAAGAGTGTTTCTGAATTTAGCCAAAGCCGCAGGTTAGAGAACCGGGTGTGAACAAGCCGAGACAGGGCATATAGATCTAGCCAGGAGGAGAGGATAGAGTTGTAAGATTTTACTGGTTTGTCCGGATCAGAGGAAGAAGGTTAGAATGAGCCTTACTTGGGTTGGATGTCCCAATGCAGTTCCACTCTCTCTTTTAGAATTAGATAAATTGGGCTTAACCCTACTAAAATGGGGCATTCTTCCTAGATGGAGAAGTTTAGGAAAGGGTTAGAATTATGAATATATTAGAAAAATTTACTTGGCTGCTTCCTTTTTTTTTTAAATTTATTTATTTTTATTTATTGATAGCTGCAAGACAAAAGATCAACGAAGAATTTAAGAAGCACAAAAGTGAAAGTTCTCCAGCAAAGATATCAGAGGTAAAGATTTATATAAAAGACACACTTCTACGAGTAAAAAAAAAAAAAGACTGGAAACTTGGGCAGGTAAACGGCAGATGAGGTTTAACACAGATAAATGTAAGGTTATGCATTAGGGAAGCTTATTAACAAAGTGGGTCCCAAGAGAACCCGAAAAAGTTCCTATACTGTATCTAGCATTCGCTGTGGCAAAATAGTAGGTGAGTGATTACTCCATGAGATATAAATATCCCCTACAAAATCAGCTGGCATATATAATACATATATGTCCACATAGGACTAAAAGGGAAAAAACAAAGTTTTAATAAACATGAAAAAATAACTCGTGAACATACAACTCAATCCCCTTATAACGCTGTGCTTGGGGTCCAAAGAATCACATCGCGTTATAAGCGGATCGCGTTAGAAATAAAGTACAATTGTATGCATTGCACAATAAAGTATTTATGATACCAATAATCGTGTTGTAAAGTTTTCATACATATGAAAATTGGGAGCCACGCTTGGATCGCGCTATAGCGGATTCACATTGTAACGGATCGCGTTATAACGGGGTTGAGCTGTATAATGTGTGGTGTAATAAAATCCTATGAGGATTTTCTCCTGTTGCTGTATTTGTTTTGAATTAGAAAATGTTCAACGAATGAATATTTGATAATTGAATATAGCAGATTATGCAGCAGATTTCCAATGGCCAGTTGTCCTGGAACAGGATTGTTTATTTTCTGTGTACCTTTGCAGCTCTCCGGCTACAAGCTCTCCCTAGTTCAGTGTGTGTGTGTGTGTGTGTGTGTGTGTGTGTGTGTGTGTGTGTGTGTGTGTGTGTGTGTGTGTGTGTGTGTGTGTGTGTTTTATTATTATTTATTTTTTAAAAAACAGTAAAAAGAAAAAAATTATTAGACTTGTGCAGATACACACATACATATACATGCTACAGTGGTTGACAAATCACCAAAAAATCTATTCGCCACACAAAAAAATCTACTCGCCACCTAGTACCAAACGTGTGCTGCTTGGGCCAATATTTACTCGCCCGGGGGTTAAATCCACTCGCCCGGGGCGAGCAAATGTATAGGTTTGTCGAACACTGCACATGCATATATATATACACAATCATACATACATACATACATACATTCATTCATTCAGCGCTGGCAGCGGTGCGAAAAGATGAATGTCCTCATCTTCGCCGCTGTCTGTCGACTCCCCTCTCCCTGCCGTGCGCGCACGCGGCCCTTGTATAGAAAGGCTGCCTGACGTCAGCCAACTAAAATTCCGCGCACGGCGTAGCACGCGCACGGCACTATAGAACGTGCCTTACATGCTTTTCCCTGCTCAGAAACAGCCAGTGACTGTGTATATTGCAACATTATTGTTACAAATAATCCCCTTTACACAGCCATTAGTCAGTTGCCCTGACAACTTCCCAATACTCATAGTTGAGATTGGTTTAGCCCTCTCCTCCTGCCCTTCTCTGGTGGTGTTATGCCCCTTAGCTTGTTCCTGTCTGGAAGGAAAGTGTGCTCTCTCTTTTCAAGAAGCAGCCAAAGTGAGTAGACACATCTTCCACTGCTCCCTCAGGAAGTAAATACTTTTTACCTTCCCCTCAGAGAAGCACTTCCCTCCATTGCAGAGCACCTTTTATCTCACCAAGATAATTCTCCTGACGAGACATTTGCTATTACAATCCACATACAAGAACTTTTATATTTCTGTTAACTCCTCCCAATAAAGTTGAAGAAAATAGAAGAACGTTGTGTGCTTTAAAAGGGGACGAGTTACCCTACATGGACTTACTCACATGCTACAAGTGACAGGAAAAAATAAAAAATAAAGTTAGTAATGTTGTGGACAACTGAGAAAAACAATGAGGGGAAATTGAAACGTGGGTGTCAATTGGTGTTGCTTGAAGAGATAACCGAGGACAGCATCAGACAATGAAGGAGCTCCAATGGACCCCGCTACCTGGGATGAATGTGTAACAGAGAAATAATGTAAATACCTCTGTAGATCCCTTTTTGCTCCGTTCTCTATGCTTTGCTGTCCTGCTGGCAGCGTGGGCGCTGTTGTCTCCGAATCTGCTGCGACTCTTCTCACCAACTCTGTGGAGCTCCCGAGTGCCGGTAGTGCGTGTGAGCACTTCCAGTCCGTCCGGTAAACGCTCCCCTCCCTCCACAAGATCCACAGGAGAGACGATGGTATGCACCAACTCCCATAGAACGTACCCTCCTTTCCTCAGTGCGTCTGTCCAATCGATGAGCAATACATATATGGAAATTGATTGGCAAAACACTGCAACGTCCGAAAAGCACCTTCAGCTCACCAGATAGGGAGGATTAAAAACATTTATTCAACTACATAAAAATGAAAAAAGGACAAATAAAGTACAAAAACACACAACCTCCTACGCGTTTCAGGCTCTAAGAGCCCTTTCTCAAGGGGGATAGTTGAGACTGTGAGTTAAGCTCCTTAATATAGCCCCTCCTGTGCACTTGAAACGCAAGTTGAATAAATGTTTTTAATCCTCCCTATCTGGTGAGCTAAAGGTGCTTTTCGGACGTTGCATGCTACAAGTGAACCTGGGTCCAGAATACCGGCAAATGAAATTACCTGAGTGGTATATTCATCCTGTGACGACAGTATAAGCATTTGTTTTCTGTTTTTCTGACAGCTGCTGAAAATAGGAGCGGATGTTGAAGTTCTCCTCCGAACAACTGTTATCCAGGGAGTTCACACCGGTTCTCACAGAATAGGTAAACACCACTCAGCAGTGAGGGTGGTGGGCACTCAACGTACAACTATCTAGCTATATCTGCCACACGCTGACTTGCATGGTTTGCCATGTTAATTAATTTTATCTGCTCCTGTTACCCTCTATAACACAATAACCAATGGCAAAGTCCTTTTTAAACAGTGGCGCTTTTTTCTGGCAGCGCTTATACCGATGGCAAAAGTGCGGTTAAGCTGCTGTTAATACCCAGGAATCTTTAATAATACTTATTAAGCATTGTATTGTGCTCTTTGTTACAAAAGTTGAAGAATCTATATACTGACTTTAACGTCTTTATGTCTGTTTGCTTTATATCGTTATAACCCTGAGCCCAGGACATACTTGAAAACGAGAGATAACTCTCAATGCATTACTTCCTTGGTAAAACATTTTTTATAAATAGTAGTAGCATGTCAGTATTGTCTGTTGTCTTACAATTCTTTACATTTCTCTTACAGAACTAAAACCAAGGAGAGATGTTCTTCTAGACAACATGCCATATTGTGACCCACCAGAGAAGCAACCATGACATCCAAGGACTTTCTTTTATTCCTTATGTCTTGTAGCAAAGGTTAATTTATTGTTCAGCCTTCGTGCAAATTCAGATGTTGACAATAATAGAAAAGCATTTTAACTGAAAATACTGGGGGGGGGAAACCTTGATGCTGGCCAGAAGGCGCATTGTGAAATGTTTTTTACGGTGATTCATCCAGTCTTTCATTTTGTCTTATTGCCTTGTTGCTACTAGCTGTTTTTAACAATTGGTGCTGTTTTTTTTTTTTTGTAGCCTTTTTTGTTTAAGGTTTTATCATAACATCGATAAATGTTATTCCTAAAACTCATTTTGTATAGTGTGTGATTTTAAATTATGTCAATACATTTTATTTTCCATTGTTCTCTAATGCAGCATTGTCTGTTATTCGAGATCTGCCGTTGTCTCCCTCCCCCGGTAAGTGCCAAGAGTTGCAGTGCAAGTGTTGTAATTGGCGTCAATACTGATGCATACGCTGCCACGTTTCACAAAGTACTCCTGCTGTTATCAGAAATAATTCTTTGCTCACAAATAAATGTCTTGGGGACTTTTTAAATGGCAATTGAGAGAGCAGTGTGCTCTGATTATCATAATCGGGAAAGGTTATGCAGTTATTGGAAGAAGCAGAGGGGGGGGGGGGTTGTTTTGTTTTTTGTCCTGGTTGCCATCTCTTGAAATGTGTAAGGCTGCGTCCATAGATGGACAAGCCGTGCTGAGGCGTGCGGACGCTCCGCGCTGCGCCCCTGCATCCTCAATGAGGATGCCTTGAGAGGGGGCTCACGCGAGCGTCCACAGGCGTGCTCAGGCTTTGGATTTTTCAGCCGAGGGCCAAGCTGTTTTTCAGCGCGCTGTTGGCTGAAAACCTCCAATCACTGCACAGCAGCGTCAACGTCACGGCGCCGTGACGTCGGCGCTGTGACATTGACGTCAGTGCGTCGCGGGCGATTGGCCCAGCGACGTCAGTGCCCTGCCTCCAACCACCTCCCCCCGGCTCCCTTCGCGCACTCTGGCTCGCCTGCAAGTCTGCAATCGCGCTGACTGAAGCAGGCGAGCCTCAGCGTTAGCGCGCCTCCGCTCACCCCACACCTCTATGGCCCGGGCCTTATTGTGCAGGGTTGTTTTTAAACATGTAATAATACAATTTCACCAGCAGGTGGCACTTTTGTACTGTTTTCAGTCAAATTACTTCTATTTGCATACACATGATCTGTAGTGCTAGGGCAGGGGTACGCAAACTTTTCTGTTTGCGCCCCCCGTCTGCTCTACCCTCCTGCTCGCACCCCTCCACCCCCTTTCTTACCTGCTCTCACTCTGGCGTTGTCATGGCAACGCGTCGCCGAAGAGCCAGCTCGGAGCAGGTAAGAGAAGTTACATAGGCCTCGCCTCCCCCGGCATTTAATTTAAATGCCTTGGGGAAGAGCGTGGGGCCTCTGTAACTGCCGCGCCCCCCCCTAGAAAATACCATCTTCTACAGAGAAAACAAAATAGTGGTTCAGATCTCCCGCTTCAAAGCAGGCCAATAATAAGCTGTCACATTAACCATACATGGTAAAACCAGTGCTATCTTTCCAGTGTCCTGAGAACGAGGGGGTCCCCAGAGTTAAAATAATTGTGCTTTTGTACCAGGGAGCCCTTCAACCAATGTAAAAAAAAAATAAAAAAAAGGGGGGGGGAGAGGTCCAGCGGGTTGCACTACTCCTTTAACATTGTATCTAAATACATCTTAATTTATCGGGGGGGTGTGGGGGGGGGGGGGGAATCCCCTTCCCACCACTGGATGAAAGAGGTTAGTAAATAATCATGTTTCTGTGAACACAAGTAGACTGAACAATTAAAACTGAAGAAAGTATTGAACAGTTCAGAGCTGTTGGGTGACTGAGAATAAGTGAATCTCAAGAAACCACAAACACAAATAAATTGAAAAAATATATATGTAATGTTGACGCTCTAGTCTGGGTTTTTTTAGGTTTACTTTGTGCTCCTTCCCTGCCCATACCTAACCCCCTCCAAGTCCATACCTCCTACTCACCCCACCCACCCCAGGAACATACCTTTTTGCCCCCTCCTTCCATTTGCCACTACGCATGTGTCATCCTTTTGACTTAAAAAAAAAAAAAATAGATATCTATCACTCCTTTTGACATAAGTATGTATGTATGTATGTATGTATGTATGTATGTATGTATGTATGTATGTGGTGGGTGTTGGGGTTTGAGCTTGCTGCTGGGATGTGTTAATCAATTTCTAACTGGCAACAGTTGTTAGGTGGTAGGTGGCTCCTCCTCCCAGAGCTCACCCCTTCCCACCTTTGTAACTTGGGAGGTTTTTTCATTTTGCTGTATGGACAGGACCTACTATGGTTGTTCCCTCTCATACAGAGGTAAATGGGAAGGTTCACAGTGTAGTGTTAGGACCTGCAAATGTGGTTATACCTTGACGTTGGTATGCAGGCTTATGACGCTTTGGCCAAAGGGTTTAACTAAATAACCAAGATAATATTATTATTAAAGCATTTAACTTTACACTTATTACCATATATGTTTTGTCAATTGGGTGTAGCGTTGGGCTCCCCTGTCTTTTGTTAGCTTCTGAAATGCACTAAATATTGTTTTGCACATTAAGACATTTGCAGTAAGTGTTTCATTTTATAATTGCATTTCTTCAGAGCTAATGTACCTCTCATACTTTGCGATCGCTGCAGCTCCAATTATTCTCCAATACATTTCACCAGCTAAATGTGCTGTACAGTTATTCATTTAGGTAGCAATAATTAGAAGGCTGTGTACAAGGGGTGTTGTATAGAATATTTAAGCAGAAGGTGGTCCCTGTATGTGTGAGCCCGTCATTGAGTCAAAATGCACCAGTGTTGGGTGGTGATGTGAGGATATGGTCCATATATATGGTCCATATATAAAGTTGCTGCATTGAATGTTACATCTCTAAAGATGTCACTAGATAATCCATTCTACTTGACTGGATAATCCATTGTTGTCCCATCCCCCAAAAATATTTATAATAAACAGAGCATTGTGATTATATATTGTAAAGCAATTAAGAGTGTGTCTGTCTGTCCGTGTGTCCAGATTTGGATAGTTGATGTGGCCTTTCAAAAATCCCCAAACTGCTCTGAAAGACCCCAAATAAATCTGAGTTTGAATCTGGCAATACTGGATTGTCATGACCTTTTTTTTTTTTTTTTTTATTGCATTACCCAAAATAAGAATAAGCTGTGAGCATCACATGGATGCAATAAAAATCCCAGTAGCAAAAAAAGTGCTTGTTTTTGACTAACTATTGAAATAAAGAACTGAAAACATAAAAGCATCCACTTTTAAAAAATGAACACACTATTGGTTAAATTGAAGCCTTAATATCCATTTAGTATTTCTGCTGACATTGTAAACCACAAGACCTCAGCATGACTAGTTGATTAATAGCAGTAGAACAGAGAGACTTCCAAATGAATGTAATTCAGAATTGGACAACTTGTTGGTTTATCATGCAGCCACTGCAACAGACAGTACATGTCGAAAACAGTATTTCTGCCAGAAAAATGATGGTCAGACGTATTCAGGTTTGAAAAAAAACATTTTTTTTTTCATATTTCACCTTTTTATGTCCAGTTGCTGTGCACCCAATTTATTTACAGTAAAGCAGCCATCCTATCAGAATTGGACATTTGGTTTATTTTTTTGACAGCATTCAAACCTTGGGAGTTATTTGGAGTCAAACTATGCTGTTTTTAGCTTCTAAGACAGGCCAGTTCTCGAGATACTTAGCTGAAACACCAAGTAACTATACTGAAACGGCTGTTGGGCTTCCTTTTGGCCCAGCAAGCAGTGGTGGCCATACCATTAAGCATATCGAGAACCAGGGGGTCCCTTGAAATTAAAATACAGCTGTTTTTAGTTGCTTTAAACATACACCAGTTAACAGGAGCAGTGCAGTATTGCAATAGGGTATATCAAATGTATGGCATTAGACAGTGCAGCATTCCATTCAGTTCTTAGTTCAGGAGTTCAGCGTAAGAGTCTCAGATAACAGGTTTCATATATTTGCTGCCGGTACAATTTGAAGGTTGGCGCCATATTCTATAAAATATGGAACACAATCTTTATACATATACCCCAATGAATGTCGCCATTTTTTCCCCCTGTTAAGTATACCACATACCTGTAGGAAATCTGCATATTTGATATTATTGAGTAGATGAATAACCTATAACACACAGGGCTTATTCTACAGTCTATCAGTTGAAGCTTCGGGCCATTTTCAGACAAAATTCTCCGTTGACCTCAATAGGGCATTTCGGCTGAAAACGGCCCAATCCGTTGCCTCAGCTGCTAGCTTATTCTTTGGAGGAGGTTCACTAACTTCTGGTACTGGTTATCGCACTGTGATCCGCATTAACTGTTAGTCGTAGTTAACACGGGATCGCAGTGTGTTAACCTGTATTTGGGTTTAGTGAATCACTTGCTAAAGTGTTTGGAATGAAAGTATTATTCCATGCAGTGCTTCAAACACTTGTGTTTTAATGCTTATGAATATTTTTAAAATTAGAATCTGTAGAAGTACAAGCTTGTGGTTATTAATAATGACCTGGAGAACCCACAAGCACAAAATTATTGATAATTTAGCTGTATAGTCTGAATTTAATTACATGTTATAAAGAAATCTTAACTGCAGAGCTGAAAGGAGAGACTTCTTGCTGCAAATGAGGACGGAATATGATTACTCTGAGAAAATGTGCAGTATAATATACATTTCCTTAACATGTCTTCAAGTAGGGTAGACAAGTTACCACTCAGGTTGCGATATGTTGCTATAAAAGAATGCTTGCAATGCGTGAACACAGCCGAAAGAAGACATTTGTGCTGGGGTATTATGGTAGACATGAAGAGACCTGATTTAGGGCCCCGGGAGGTCTCCCTTTTGAAAGATTAAATATATACTGATATACAGGACAAAATAAAGAAGTGATTATAGCATCAGAAAGAGCTGACGGTCACCACAGCCGTAAGAGCGAATGAACATTTAACATGACTTTGAGATGTCACAGTTATCTGTCAGTGTGTAAGGAAGCCTCTACATGTCACTTGTATTTAACATTGTCATTTGCGAGAGAAAACATCACATAGATATGTGCCTATAATGTATTTTGTTCCAATTAATTACACACAAAATGGGGGGGGGGGGGGAGAAACCTTACATATAATCCCCCCCAATACATATAAAAAATACACCCCAATACAAATACAAATCAGACTTACCTTGTGGATGGTCTCAGGTCAGGCCCGGTGGCTGCAGGATGGGCGGTAGGCCGGTGGCTTAGGGAGGGCTGGTGGTTGCAAAGGGGGGCGCTGTGAATGTGGCATGGGTGGTGGGCCGGTGGCTGCTACTGGGGGGGTCCGTGCTGCGGGAGGACTGGTGTCTGAGAAAGGGGTGCCATTGCGATGGGGGGGGGGGGTGCTAGGGTTGCCAGGTGGCATGTCCAAAAAACTGGACACAATGCTAAAATATGCGAGACCCTCCCAATACATATAAAAATATAGCCCCTTCACAATACATATTAAAAATACCCTCACCTCCCCAATATATATAAAAAGTACCCGACCACCCAATACATATAAAAAAAATATACCCCAACCCCCTCAATACATATAAAAATCAGACTTACCTTGGGCATGGTCTTAGGTCAGGCCTGGTGGCTGCAGAGGGCCAGTTGTTGCAGGGAGGGGGGGCTTGTGGCTGCGGGGGGGGGGTGTTGCTTTGGCGGGGGCTGGTGGCTGCGGGGGAGCGGTAGCTGTGGCGATGCTGTGGGGGGCCTGACAGCAGGTCACGGCAATTGCCGCCAGCCCCGCTGCAAGCAACTGTCCCACACTGCTGCTCACGCGCGCCAGGCCTCCCTCTCACGCCGGCGCAACTGAAGCTCTAAAAACTGCGGTTTTTTATTATTATTATTATTAACGGACACGCATGGGGCCTGGGACGTCAAACCCGGAAGAACCCCCCCCCCCCCCACCCCTGTTGGCGGGCCTGGATGTAACCCTGTGTGCTGATAAGCAACACAGACTGACTGCCCCTAGCAGGTTCCTCTGTACAGGAAAGGTCACTGTAGGAAGGCTGGTGAAGGAGGAGGGACCGAGAGAGAGGAGGAGTTAAGGGGGGAGCAACCATGACAGTTCAGTCAGTTCCTGCATGAGCTTGAAGGCATTCAGGTAGCTGTTTCGAGGGAGCGCTGTGCAGCTGGACGAGCGTGTGCAGCTGAGCAGGACCAAACTGCAAGGAGCTGCAAGTTCCGCTGACTGCCTTTCATATTGGTACTGAAGTAACTTTGTGAAGCACAGCCCTGCAACACACACACATATTATCTAATGAGTTCCAACGGGTATGCTGGCACCCTCTAACATATAGGCCCGTGCCCCCAGGACCGGGAGCCCTGATAGTGCTAGACTGTATAACGCATTAGTGCAGCGATTATATTGTACTGTACAGGCGGTCCTCGTTTTACGACGAACGGCTTATCCGACGCTAGTCAATGCATCCCTATGGCCCGTTTTACGACGCCCGAACGGCTTATCCAACGCTCTTATGACGCTTTACAAAATTGCTACAATTGACCAATCAGAAGGCTGCAGGTTAGTGAAATCATTCTGAACAGTCTGTGTGAAGGTTTAGTGGTGTATTTTAGGCCCTAACCATGTCTGATAAAAGCAAAAAGCAAAAGTGCTGTTACTCCAAAAAGGATTAGAAAATCTATTACTTTGGAGACCAAGCAAAACATAATAAAGCGCTCTGAGAAAGGAGAGACGAACACAGAAATTGGACGTGTCTTGGATATACCTCGCACAACTATTGTGACAATAATAAAAGATAAGGCAAGAATCTTGGAACAGATCAAGGGCTCAGCACCTATGCAAGGTACAACGATAAGGCAACGTGTTGGGCATATTGCTGAGGTAGAAAAACTCCTCATCATATGGCTGGAAGATCAATCCCAGCGTCATGTGCCTATTAGTTCAGCCTTAATTCAGGCCAAGGCTTTGAGTCTGTATGAGGACATTAAGCACCAGCATGGAGAAGGGACCTCTGAGGAAACGTTCACTGCAAGTAAGGGCTGGTTTATGCGGTTTAAAGAGAGGGCAAACGTGCATAACATTAAAGTGACCGGTGAAGCTGCTAGTGCGGATGAGGAGGCAGCTAAAACCTTCACTGTTACATTGGCCAAAATTATAGAGGACGGTGGCTATTGTGCACGTCAAGTGTTCAATGTTGATGAGACTGGGCTCTACAGGAAGAAAATGCCCAGTAGAAGCTACATTGCAAAAGAGGAAAAATCTATGCCTGGTTTTAAAGTTGCAAAGGACAGGCTGACTCTTCTGCTTGGATCAAATGCTGCAGGTGATTTCAAGCTAAAACCTTTGCTTGTTTATCATGCAGAAAACCCTAGGGCAGGCCTGCACAACATGCGGGCCACATACGGCCCGCCTGGCCTCTTTGTGCGGCCCGCGATGAATCCGGCCGGGCACCAATTAATGAATTAAATAAATGTAAAAAAAATGGCGCCGATTCCCTGCGGTCCCCCCCCCGCTCCCCCTCCCCCCCTCGCAACGTGGGATGGAGAGGGAATCCTCTGCAGCCGCTCCCCCCCCCCGCTCCCAACGTGGGACGGAGGGGGAAGTAATAATTAATAAGTAACTCTGCTCCTCCTGCGGCCTGCTTCTCACCGCTTCCCTCCGTGGCCAGCTTCCCGCGTCCCCCCGAGCTCACCTCCCATGGCCACCCCCCCACGAGCTCACTTCCCGTGCCCTTCCCTCCCTCCCCCCCAGCCCACGCCCCCAATCCCACCTCCTGTCCCGGGCAGCTGCCGCAGGTATATCGGGGGCAGGAGGGGAAAGCGTCCGGTGGCAAGCTGCACCCACCCGGTCAAGGTAAGTCACTGTCACCCACCCAGTCACTGGCACCCACCCAGTCACTGTCACCCAGTCACTGTCACCCACCCAGTCACTGTCACCCAGTCACTGTCTCCCACCCAGTCACTGTCACCCACCCAGTCACTGTCACCCACCCAGTCACTGTCACCCAGTCACTGTCACCCACCCAGTCACTGTCACCCAGTCACTGTCTCCCACCCAGTCACTGTCACCCAGTCACTGTCTCCCACCCAGTCACTGTCTCCCACCCAGTCACTGTCACCCAGTCACTGTCACCCACTCAGTCACTGTCACCCAGTCACTGTCTCCCACCCAGTCACTGTCACCCAGTCACTGTCTCCCACCCAGTCACTGTCACCCACCCAGTCACTGTCACCCACCCAGTCACTGTCTCCCACCCAGTCACTGTCACCGAGTCACTGTCTCCCACCCAGTCACTGTCTCCCACCCAGTCACTGTCACCCACCCAGTCACTGTCACCCAGTCACTGTCTCCCACCCAGTCACTGTCACCCACCCAGTCACTGTCACCCACCCAGTCACTGTCACCCACCCAGTCACTGTCTCCCACCCAGTCACTGTCACCCACCCAGTCACTGTCACCCACCCAGTCACTGTCTCCCACCCAGTCACTGTCACCCAGTCACTGTCTCCCACCCAGTCACTGTCACCCACCCAGTCACTGTCACCCACCCAGTCACTGTCACTGAGTCACTGTCACCCACCCAGTCACTGTCACCCAGTCACTGTCTCCCACCCAGTCACTGTCACCCACCCAGTCACTGTCACCGAGTCACTGTCACCCACCCAGTCACTGTCACCCAGTCACTGTCTCCCACCCAGTCACTGTCACCCACCCAGTCACTGTCACCCACCCAGTCACTGTCACCCAGTCACTGTCACCCACCCAGTCACTGTCACCCAGTCACTGTCTCCCACCCAGTCACTGTGTCCCACCAAGTCACTGTCACCCACCCAGTCACTGTCTCCCACCCAGTCACTGTCTCCCACCCAGTCACTGTCACCCACCCAGTCACTGTCACCCACCCAGTCACTGTCACCCAGTCACTGTCTCCCACCCAGTCACTGTCTCCCACCCAGTCACTGTCACCCACCCAGTCACTGTCACCCACCCAGTCACTGTCTCCCACCCAGTCACTGTCACCCAGTCACTATCTCCCACCCAGTCACTGTCACCCACCCAGTCACTGTCACCCACCCAGTCACTGTCACCGAGTCACTGTCACCCACCCAGTCACTGTCTCCCACCCAGTCACTGTCACCCACCCAGTCACTGTCACCGAGTCACTGTCACCCACCCAGTCACTGTCACCCAGTCACTGTCTCCCACCCAGTCACTGTCACCCACCCAGTCACTGTCACCCACCCAGTCACTGTCACCCACCCAGTCACTGTCACCCAGTCACTGTCTCCCACCCAGTCACTGTGTCCCACCAAGTCACTGTCACCCACCCAGTCACTGTCTCCCACCCAGTCACTGTCTCCCACCCAGTCACTGTCACCCACCCAGTCACTGTCACCCACCCAGTCACTGTCACCCTGTCACTGTCTCCCACCCAGTCACTGTCAAGCACCCAGTCACTGTCACCCACCCAGTCAGTCACCCAGTCACTGTCAAGCACCCAGTCACTCTTACCCACCCACCCAGTCACTGTCAAGCACCCAGTCACTGTCACCCACCCAGTCACTGTCACCCACCCAGTCACTGTCTCCCACCCAGTCACTGTCACCCAGTCACTGTCACCCACCCAGTCACTGTCACCCAGTCACTGTCTCCCACCCTGTCACTTTCTCCCACCCAGTCACTGTCACCCACCCAGTCACTGTCATCCAGTCACTGTCACCCAGTCACTGTCACCCACCCAGTCACTGTCACCCAGTCACTGTCTCCCACCCAGTCACTGTCTCCCACCGTCATTCACCCAAGGGGGGAGAGTGATGTGAGGTGCAAGGGAGAGAGTGATGTGAGCTGCAAGGGGGGAGAGTGATGTGAGATGCAAGGGGGAGAGTGATGTGAGCTGCAAGGGGGGGAGTGATGTGAGGTGCAAGGGGGGAGAGATGTGAGCTGCAAGGGGGGAGAGTAATGTGAGCTGCAAGGGGGGAGAGTGATGTGCGCTGCAAGGGGGGGTGATGTGCGCTGCAAGGGGGGGAGAGTGATGTGCGTTGCAAGGGGGGGAGTGATGTGAGCTGCAAGGGGGAGAGTGATGTGAGCTGCAAATGGGGAGAGTGATGTGAGCTGCAAGGGGGAGAGTAATGTGAGCTGCAAGGGGGAGAGTAATGTGAGCTGCAAGGGGGGAGAGTGATGTGAGCTGCAAGGGGGAGAGTGATGTGAGCTGCAAAAGAGGAGAGTGATGTGAGCTGCAAGGGGGAGAGTGATGTGAGCTGCAAGGGGGGAGAGTGATGTGAGCTGCAAGGGGAGAGAGTGATGTGAGCTGCAAGGGGGGAGAGTGATGTGAGCTTCAAGAGAGGAGAGTGATGTGCGCTGCAAGGGGGGGAGAGTGATGTGCGCTGCAAGGGGGGGAGAGTGATGTGCGCTTCAAGGGGGGAGAGTGATGTGCGCTGCAAGGGGGGGGAGTGATGTGAGCTGCAAGGGGGAGAGTGATGTGAGCTGCAAGGGGGGAGAGTGATGTTAGCTGCAAGGGGGGAGAGTGATGTGAGGTGCAAAGGGGGAGAGTGATGTGAGGTGCAAGGGGGGATAGTGATGTGAACTGCAAGGGGGACAGTGATGTGAGCTGCAAGGGGGAGAGTGATGTGAGCTGCAAGAGGGGAGAGTGATGTGAGCTTCAAGAGAGGGGAGTGATGTGCGCTGCAAGGGGGGGAGAGTGATGTGTGCTGCAAGGGGGGGAGAGTGATGTGCGCTGCAAGGGGGGGGGAGTGATGTGAGCTGCAAGGGGGAGAGTGATGTGAGCTGCAAGGGGGGAGAGTGATGTGAGCTGCAAGGGGGGAGAGTGATGTGAGGTGCAAGGGGGGAGAGTGATGTGAGGTGCAAGGGGGGATAGTGATGTGAACTGCAAGGGGGAGAGTGATGTGAGCTGCATGGGGGGAGAGTGATGTGAGCTGCAAGGGGGAGAGTGATGTGAGCTGCAAGGGGGAGAGTGATGTGAGCTGCAAGGGGGGAGAGTGATGTGAGCTGCAAGGGGGGAGAGTGATGTGAGCTGCAAGGGGGGAGAGGGATGTGAGCTGCAAGGGGGAGAGGGATGTGAGCTGCAAGGGGGAGAGGGATGTGAGCTTCAAGGGGGGAGAGGGATGTGAGGTGCAATGGGGGAGAGGGATATGAGCTGCAAGGGGGAGAGGGATGTGAGCTGCAAGGGGGAGAGGGATGTGAAGTGCAAGGGGTTGGGATGTGTGTGGTTTGCAGGGGGTATTGCATGTTTGATGTGGAGGGGGGGTATTATGTGTGTGGGTGAGGGGGAGAGATGGGGGTAGGAGAGATAGATGGGGAGTATCGCAAAGGTTGATAGTGTTGGGTTCTGGGGGAGATATGAGGATGATGATGAAGGGTGCTGGGGGAGATATGAGGATGATGATGAGGGGTGCTGGGGGAGATATGATGATGATGATGAGAGGTGCTGTAGGAGAGATGATGATGATGATGATGATGATTTTACCCGTGCGGCCCAATTTTTTTTTCCTTGGAGCAGTTCGGCCCTTCGCACTTTACGAGTTGTGCAGGTCTGCCCTAGGGCATTCAAGGGTTATGCGAAGAGCACAATTCCAGTGTTTTGGAAGTCCAACCGTAAGGCATGGGTAACAGGGCGCCTTTTTGAGGACTGGTTCCAGCATCAATTTATCCCAGCTGTGCAATTATATTGAATAAACCAGAACCTTCATTTTAAAGCACTGCTGCTCCTGGACGATGCTCCGGGCCATCCCGTGTATCTGGATGACCATCATCCAAATGTCATGGTGGTGTTCATGCCCCCCAACACCACCTCATTGATACAGCCGATGGACCAGTGGGTTATCGCTTCTTTCAAGGCCTACTACCTTAGGCGAACATTTGCCCAGGCCATTAGAGCAACTGATGTGGAAGGAGGTCCAACGTTGAAAGAATTTTGGAAGGGTTACAACATTCTCCATGCAGTAAGAAACATCGGAGAGGCATGGAATGAGGTCAAATAATCCAATTTAAATGGAGTTTGGCGTAATTTGTGCCCTGATTTTGTGTCAGATGTCCAAGGCATTACAGAGACTGTTGCAGAGGTTACAGAAACAGTTGTGCAAATGGCCAGAGATCTCAATTTGGAGGTGGAAACCGAGGATATTGAGGAGTTGCTCGCCTCACATTTTAACGAGTTGAGCAATGAAGACCTGATGCAATTAGAAGAGCAAAAAATTGCTGAAGAGGAGGCCCACCAATCTGCTGAAGTGGCACAGCCACGTAAATGTTTGTCAACCAAAATGGTGGCTGCGGCATTCAAGCACATTGATAGCGTGCTCATATGATTTATTTTTTTTGTGCTTATTCACAATTGCTTGGCACATCTCTTCACTCAAGGCATATCATTTCAACTGTGCAAATAAAATGCATGCTAGAGGCCATGGGAAGAGGAGCAGGAGGGAGGCAGCAGTTTCTGCATAGAGTGTGTCCTGTGTTGTGTTTGTTTATGTAACATCAATGGTCCCTTGCCTGCTTGTAAACTGAAAATGCACTGAAAACATGATCTCATTTCTTGGCATAAAACAATGACAGGGATACAGTTCTCTTGGATGCAGAAACAGTCCTTGGAAAAGTTACATTGAAACCGCTCTTCTTGCTCCCTGCTGAACCAAGCAAAATCGACCAAGTTGCAGCTAGAAAAAACACAATCACATGAAATGTTGTGTTCCCATGGCATACAAAATGAAGCTAAATACATACGGCAGATATAGAAACTCTTTTGCCACATGATACTGGAGAAACATATAAAAGGTTAGTGTCTGTTTTCCAACTCATTATGGCACAATGCGCTTGGGCTGATTAGTTAGAAAATCAGCCGCAAGCCTAATTATTATGCTGCATCTACAATGTATCTTTTGATTCACATCTAATCATATAGGATTGCACCTACTAATATGATATGTTCTCTATCTCCATATGCTAGAATTTGACAGTTTACTAAGATATTATTTATTACCTACTGTACTAAAAATCCTAGTGACTGGAACACGGCATTGTGCTGGGGAGAGATTATTTGAGTCAGTACAACGTGGCTTATTGGGAATTAAACTTTTTTTTTTTTGTGACTTTATAAAACATCAGCCAACAATAAGTTGCATATACAGTATTTGTTTTCTTAATATAGGGCCTACGGCAGAAAGAAATCGGATCCGCTTACCCCCCTTTGCCGTTTCTATTGTCCACACAAGAAAGGAAATATGAGAAAACAAACTTGGGTAAAAGGATTGTTTCTCACATGCATGGTTTTTCTTTATATTTTATAAATATACAAACAAAAGGTACTGAAGACATGCCATTTTGTTCAGAAACGGGCAGGTACGAATCATTTGTAAAAAGTGTGGAAGACAGATAAACATGTGTTACAAATAACCAGGAAAACGCTATATTTTATACTGCATTGTGGGATGATCAAGTAAACCTAATGCGACAAAGATTCATAACATGGAAGGAAACACGGGCAAAACTACATTTGAAACGCCATCAATTTGTGGATTTTGTCATACTGTTCTCAAACTTCGGTTATACTGTAAATGGTATTATACGAGCCTATAAATAAGCCTAGTCTCCACTGACCGGTGAGTCACTGGTAACAAAGTTGCCTGCTAGTGTCTGTCCCAATGATCAAGCACTGTCTTGAAGGCAAACAAAAATATAAATACTGAATACCAGTTATACTGTACGATTCAAGAATTGAAATCCGGCTCTCCAGTGGACTTGTGAAGAAAATTATTCAAATGTATTTACATAATTACCAGCAATTCATCAACATTTCAGTCCTCGCGTGGGTATTTTTCAAGATACAAAAGCAGTGACTGCTGTGTGTTAAATCTGCCCACCATTCGCTAGGAGGAAGGGACATGGAAAATGGCGCAAAGAGCCCGAGTGCAACTGTTGCTAGGCAACTATCCTGACAGTGCTGTGCTACCTGTGATACGACAATAGAATAAGCTTTATTATGACTATACAGAATTATACATATCTCACTGGAATACAATACATACGTTTAAAAACATTAATCATCGAAGGAACAAAGATCAGTGGCTATGCATGAAACAGAATAAATAAACAGCATATTAGAATATATAAACTCGTTGTGTAATGCTACTGTTCTAAAGTCCTAGTGGCTCACTGTCAAATATGAATATCCTATAATTCTAGCAACTATGCTCAAATATCGATGAGGAGAGATACAGCCTCGTTGTAGACGGCAGACTCCTGCAGGAGATTTGATCGCATATAGCGAGCTGGGCAGGGCCGCCGACGGGGGGAGAGCCAGGACACGTGTCCTGGCCCGGTGGCTGCGGGGAGCCCGGCTGCTGGTCCTCTCATTGCCGCCGGGCCCTGCTCTCCCCCAGCTGCATGCCTCCCTCACTGACTGTCCTATGCTGAGCTTCTGATATGGCATGCACCGGGCCTCTCTGACATCGGCGTGCGCCGGAAGCAAGCTGGGTTCATCTTCCTGCGTGCACCGGCATGAGAGGGAGGCCTGGCGCGTGCTGGCGATAGAAGCTCGGTGTGGGACAGTCTGGGAGAGCCGGGCCTGGCAGCAACTAGAGGACCGGCAGAGGCCTGAGACCATCCCCAAGGTAAGTGTATTTTATATGTGTAGCCCCCTTTCCCCCTGTGTCAGGGCGACTATGTGTGCTGCTATACCTGTGTGGCAAACAGGAGTAGAACAAGGTAAGAATCAAAAACCCAGCCGCTCCATAATACAAAAAGTAGGCACTCACCAGCAAAAAAGGGGTTAAAAAGGTATACTTTAATGAACTACATAAAAAACAAAAAAACAGACAGTACTAACTACTCTCCCACATGTTTCACGCCTACTGTGGCGCTTTCTCAAGGAGTCTATCTGAACACAGAAAACTGCAGCCACTTAATCCTTTATTTTCTGGTGTCAACTCCTATTATCACTTTACTACTGCCTAAAGGCTTTATTTCCAACCTCCTGGAGCTTTGACACAGTTTTTTCTTGGCAAACAGGAGGCCTGATCCTCCGCCACTGGGGAGCCTGGGGTGTATGTATATCTACTAAACAGCGCCTCCACCTGAGAAGGATCCTCACATAGTAGGATAACCCCTCCCAAGACAATATGCCCAGTAACACACACAATATGGGGAACAGTATTTACTGGGAGGTAATAAACAATGACAACAATAGGAACAGCAATAGACATATATGTATACCCACCCGCGGAATATCCCCACAGTACTTTGGGTGCAGGGGCACCAGTGTCCCAGTGTCCAGACTCCGACGGCCTTTCCCACTCCCAAGTGTGAGACAGCGCTGCCAATGTGAATGTTGATGCACTTATGCAGATACCTTCCCGGGCGCTCCAGCCCCCGGGTGTAGTTGAACAACAGTCAATGGGCAGTCTGCCCCAACGACGCCTTCCGCCTCCGTGTTGGTGGTACCACCCATAGATAGTCTCTGTAGGTGGTCTGATCCCAGACCACAAGTTATGTGTAACCGGGTGATGTAGACACTGTGTCCCTGATACTGCACAACACAGGAAAAAGGGTCCCTAACTATGGGCTTCCCTATACAGCTGCAGGTGCCTACTGTGAGTCGGGGACTAACTGGGGCTGCAGGGGAAAACTGGCCTAGTCCCAGGGCTGCTGGCACCTGGGACCCTACCTCCCTCTTCTGTACCCTGCTCCCAATTGACCAACTGCCCTACCTGTTATCACTGTTCTAACTGTTTTAAATGCAGTAGCCCTACTTTCTACCTGACAACATGTAGTCTGCAGCCCCTGAGGCTGCTCGAACTTGTACTTCCCAGCGTATCTATGGGTGTAATGTCCGCAGCTGGCATTATACAGCGTATGCGCCAGATGTACAAATATGGCCGCCGCAACTCTAGATACTATCTGCGCATTCGCGAGCCTTCTCTGTGCATGCACCTGCACAAACAAAATGGCAGCAGCCTCGGCGGACCACCGGTGACCCGCTCGCCAGCTCACAATTTCCCTGCAGCAACCCCACAGCCACCCCCCTCACGCAGCCTGGAGTTAAGAGGGGGACCTGGCTACATATGTATTTGGGGGGTGATTTTTTATTTTATTTATGTACTTGGGGGGTGGTTTTTTTTTTGTTACACAGTGTGTATTTGGTGGGGGGGGTTATATGTATTTGGGGTGGGTTTTTATATATACATATATATATGTATGTATTTGGGGGTGAAGACTTTCGTATATGTATTTGGGGGTGGGGAGTTTTATAGGTATTTTGGGGAGGGAGAGAGAGACCTGTTTTTATATGTATTTGGGGGTGGAGGCTTGTTTTTATATGTATTTGTGGGGTGTTTTTTTATATATGTATTTGGAGGGTGTTTTTTTTTTAAATATGTATTTGGGGGTGTTTTTTTTTATATGTATGTGGGGGTGATTGTTTGAGGGGGGAGGGAATGAGTGATTGTGAGTGCTCCTTTTTTCTATGTGAACTGTTATACTGACATTGTGGATACCGTGGAAAACCAATCAAAAACCTATTGCGGAGTGAATAATTATCACTGCCACCAAGATGTCAAAGTAAATCTGCAGGTTGTTGCACAGTGTTGTTCGTTCTGAAAATGTAGTACCAGTAGCAAAATAATACATTTAATATTTTGTTTAAAGAATCCGGTCAAAGAGATGTACCGTTTAATTTTTGTTTTATCGCTTAAAAAAAATAAAAACATTAATTTCAAGGTGAGGACTACACCGATTTGGTTGCAACTTCTGGCAGATCTAACTTAGGATGTCAGAAATGTACCCTCAACATTTTATCAGAATCGGTCAAGGCGTTTGGCCTGTGGAGAGAGAAAAACTAACACAAAAACAGGCAGACACACACCCAAAGAGGGCACAAAGTAAATGAAGTGGGTAGCATAGCATATTAAAGTGTGCATTTTAAACTGGAAATTGTTAAGTGAATAATGTAGTTAGACAGTAGTTGAACTAGAGGTGGACTGTGGACTGCATTGTCACGGTAGCTTATGACAAGATATAATGAACACCAAATATCTGGGTTGAACTGAACGAGGCTTAGATATAATAAAATATAATTTATTCCTTAAATAAGGTGAACACAGCAATATAGTACAATTAACAGACAAGAAGGTAACACTTACTTAGGGTTGGGGAATGGAGAAGTATCAGCTAGCAATTCTCCATCAATCCGGTGACATTCCAGGTGGAATCAGAAGCACAACTCCAGCAATCCAGTGACATTCAAGGTGGTATCAGAAGCACAACTCAAAACTGTAGGGTTGACACAGTTTATATACCTGGGCAACCCTATTCTTAACATTAAACACAGCCTATTGGTGAACAATTATCTGTATCCACTCTCTAATGTGGAGACACAGACTAACAGACTAACCCATGCCCTCAGGTAACAATTAGACTGGCAGAGTTTTGTTGATTGATTAATACTTAATCCCTAGACATTGGGTAACAATCAAGGCAGTTAACTTTTGATCACCGTGCTTAGGCTACTCAGCCGTCTGCCCTTCATGACCTATTAGCCTAGCAAATGGCGTCTGCATTTTCAGAACAGATCCAAAATAAAATACATATACACTTTAATATCTACACATATTAATAAGTTCCATTCTGGTGGGCTCAGTGGGTCGACCTTTGCCAGTTTTTAATGCCTACAGTGACTCCACATATTGGCCAAATATGAACTCTCTGCGAGTAGAACTGGAGATACAGAAATGCACTTTAAAACATTAAAATACATGCTTATAATGAAACATGGGAACAGGGGAACATACATTTTCAAGGTACAACAAGGTGCAAACCTCATCCCTGGACCGCAGTGCAGTTAAGCCCTTGTCTCTCTGGTGAGGTCAGGGGATGGCCATATGGGGTGCAACCCCTTTAATACCGGACCACCCCCTTTCTCCCTCTACATGCATCTTTCTGCAAACTCTTCTACATAAGGCAGCAAACGGTGAGCTTATCTTACCACACTATTATCCAATTCTTGATATTCCACACATTTAACCTGTGTACACTTTATTTACTGCAGCCTCTCCCAACACTTGACTGCACATAACTGCCTCTCCCATCGCCCCCTCTCCCCCCCCCCTCAAATCCCTCTGCAAACCATGAACAGAACCTAGCACTGCAAATGCAGCTAAACATTTTGGAAAGGAAAGGCACACCTCTGCTATTTACTCTGCACACACTCACTTGGCTCAAAACAGTTTTATGCACTGATACTTCTCTCAACTCTGTTATTTATTGTGACCTCATTGAAATGTTACTGTACCTATCCACTACAAACTCCTCCTTCTTGGCCCACAAATAATATCATAATACACACTGGATTACTCAAAAACCTTGCATTATCTACTGAATGTTGCTGGAGAACTCTGAAAAAAAGTATACCAACTCATTATAATGTCAAACATCACAAATTTACAACTTGCAAACAACTACTCATATTTCTATTCATACTGTTACTCTCTTTAGCAGGTGATATTAAACTTAACCCAGGCCCTCCCTTTTCAAATCTGTCCCATATCCCTGAGAATACTCCTTTCAAATTCCAAAAATGACTATCTGTTGCCCATATAAATATGCGCAGCCTGCTGCCCAAACTGCATGAACCAAGGGCATGGTGCCTTATTCATAAATCCAAAGTCATCACTCTCACAGAAACATAGCTAACTCTTAATAAACTCGATGCACATATTGCCATTCAGGGATACTCCATTTCTAGCAAAGAGAGGTCAAAGAGAGGAGGAGGGCTTATACTGCAGACACCTTACAATGTATGCTGCTAAATTGCCTCCCAAGCCCACCCTCTTTTGAAATCCTAGTTGGCAAAATCTGCCACCCCTTTTCTAAGCCCATTTTTATTGCTGGCATCTACCAAACCCCCTAAAGCCCCACGTCAGTCCCTAATTCAGGGGTGCGCAAAGTGGGGGTTGCACCTGTCAGGGGGGGGAGGCGCGGCTGTTACAGAGGCCCTGCACTTCCCAAGATACAGGCCTCTTATGGGGTGCCGGTATCTCCTATGCATTGAAATTTCCCGGTCACGTGACATGGGACATTTACATGCATAGCAGATGCCGGCACCACCATAACGGGGCATGTACAGTATTTCGAGAAGCAGGTGGTCCCTGGACCTCAAATCAACAATGTTCTGCTCCGGAGACCCCCTGCTCATCTACACTAGTAATACAATTTAAATTAAAATATGTAGTAAGCACCAATAGACAACCCCCTGTGCTCCAACATAAAACTATTATTTATTTATTTGAACACACGATTGGTAACACAGGCTGGGATGGGTTCCCAGGTGTTCCCCGAGGGCGTCTGGGGGTCCTCGGGTGGTCCCCGTTGGCCTGTGATACCATTCATGTTGTAAAAAAAAATAAAGATGGCCTACATTTCAATAAATACACCCCCCCCCCCAACACATACAGTACAGTAATGTGCAAACTAACTATTATCCAGATATGGATAATAGATAATTTGCCCATAATTAAACAAAACATTAGCCAGGCAGCATAAATAAAGTGAATTAAAACCTTTCTACTTACCCCTGCCATCATGAAGGGCATCCTCGTCAGCATACTATAGGCCATGTTCTCCAATGCCAGCAAGAATACATTAAAAAATCCAATCTAATGGCCCCTAACCCCTTAATCATGTTAGCGGGTAATAACTGCTATAGTAATTAATGGGTTAACCCACCCTCCCCCACTACCCACCCAGGAGGCCTAACCACCCACACCAGACACGCTATACACACCCTGTACTCATTGATTGGCATAGTAGTACATCATACCCATACAATATGGGCATGATAAGCTACTATAGCAGTCATTGGTCACCCTAATACAAAAGCATGAATGTCCAAAATACACAATTATGAAACATAAACAACAAGCACCTAAACCCCCCGAAACAAAAATTAAAAGCACTAGCCAACCAAGCAATTACCTAAATAAAATCACTAGCAAATCAATTAAAGAAATTAAACCTCTAAGCATTCAACAAAATAATTAAAACCACTAGGCAATCAATTACATAAATCATACCACCAGCCAAACAATACATTTAATACATAAAAGCAGTAACCAACACAACAATTAATGAATACAATCACAAGGCAACACATAAATTAAAACCAGTTGCCAATAAAATACATCATTAAATAAAAACGCTAACATCTGTCAAAAAAAACAATAAACAAGCCATCACAATTCAAAACAATTTAATCTAAACAATAAACAGAAATAGAGAATATAACAGTCAGTCAATAGAAGAAATGCATTTGGCAAAAAATGCATTGGCTACCACTGTATTCATCTGTACCCTAAACAGGCACAGATTAATACATTAGCAATCAATGGGCAATGAAAAACGTTTAAAAAAAAATCCAATAAAAAAACCTATCTTACCTTTAAAAGCGTTGGCACTCCGAATCCTGGGGAATCAGCAAGCTCTCGTAACGCGACGTCTTTAAAATCAATCCAACGCCAGCCACAGTGAAGATCCGGAGCAGGTAACCAAATTCTTCTTTCTTTAATCTTCTCTCATCTTCTTCTGTGTTCATCTGTGATTATTTCTTTATTTTCTTTATCTTCTGTCTTCATCTGTTAATTGGCTTCTTGAGCTCAAATGAGATGTCACAGCCTTAAATATGGCCTGTGATGTCACATTTGAGTGGCAAATGCTTCCCACGCCATGTGATTGGCTGTGAAAACCATGTTCCCTTTTTATTTTTAATGTGACGTCATGTAAAGGGACTGAAGCCAGCCAATCAGAATGGCTGTGCTTCATTTCCTTTTAACATGACGTCACAAATTCCAAAATGGCTGCCGTCACATGGTTTTTCAGCCAATCAGATTGTGAGAACTATATCCCCAATCTGATTGGCTGTGATATTAATGGATATCAGCTCCGGAGTTTCCCTGCATTAATCCGATGCAAGAAAAATGCATTTTTTTTTCTGAGTCCCGTCTCGCCGCTTATCGGCAGCTTCTCGCCATCTTCTTGTCAACTTTTTCTGGCGGAACGATTTGAAGGGGAAATCTCAATTCTAGAGCGGAGATCAGCCTCGATAAGCTGATTGGGGCTACTAGAATTGAGCGAGTTTGAGAAACTGGCGATAAGTGGCAATAAATTGCTTATCCCCGCACGTTGGGCAATTTTTATTTCTCTGCAAAAAAAACAGCGATTTTTGCTCTTATCACCGGCTTATCTGGGCTTACTGAATCGCTGTAGGCTTTCTTGGTAATAAGCTGGCAATAAGTGGCTTATTGCTGTTAATAGTATGAGGCCCCTAATCTGACTATACCCACTCTAGGCTACATCTAAGATCCTAGATCCTACGTACAGGTTTTACCATAGTGGCTACTGATACTGTACTCGGTGTGATAATTACATTGATAACTGTGATATAAACATTTATCTATTCCCTATTATTAATTGTGTTTGTTCACTTTGTTAATTCATGTCTGTATGTTTAGTCTTGTCCATTTATTTTAAATATATACCCATTAAAGGTTCAATTTTAATTTTTGTTTGTGTCCATATGTCCCTGAGGAAGTCGCTGGTAATGCTTTTCCTATTGGTGGCTCCATCACGGCGTAACCGGAGTTCCCCTGTGCCCTTGTGTCGTCCCACTTCTATCTGGGCTGAGCTCCACGAAGGTCACGCAGATAGGGTTGCAGGTGTCAAGTATTGAACTGTACTTTCCTGCATGTATGTGTCCGATATTACCTCTCTGGACATAGTGACCGGACCGTCTTGGGGGGGCCGCGGGATTTCCCCAAGCAGAGAGAGAGCAAGGCTGTTGCTAGGGGGCTGGTCAGCTTCTTCCATCCTGATTGGCTGCTGCTGGGTATTGCAGCCAATCAGGAGGTGGTGTCAGGAGCCTGGAGGTGGGGCTAAGGAGAGGAGTAAACAGCAGGGAGCGGAGAGGGGTGTGTATGTGTCTCGAGTGCATCGCTCCTTTCACCATTGTGTCCAGTATTTTTGAAGCAGCCACCTGCCATCCCTACACGCAGACCTAGTAGAGCAGGGGAGCGCAAACTTTTTCCCCTGCGCTCCCCCTGACGGTAGTTCCCCCCGTTTGCGCCCCGCCGCTGCAGTAGAGAATCCCTTCTCCTGCTTGGACTCATCTGACCTGCTCTGGTCTCTTGCACTTGTTCTTTGTCTGTGTGCAGAGAAATGTGTTTCTGTTGCTCTCTCACTTTCTTTGTCCTTGACTAACAGTCTAATCATCCTCTTTCACCACTGTCAGGCTGTCTCTTAAGTCCCTCTCACTATCACCTGGGCTGTCTCTTTCTCTTTGTCAGTTGGACATTTTCCGTGTCTTCCAAACAAACAAACAGTTGCAACATTCCATCCAGTCCCACGTCCCATGTCCCCTGTTGCCAGGCAGATCCGGGTTGCCACCTTCTACTGAAGGCCAACCCGGAGACAACATTTTAAAATATCGTGCTTACCTTCAGCTGCAGCGTCTCCCTGCCGTCCTCTGGCATGGTTCCAACATCCTCCCGGCATACCCTGCTGCAATCCGTCAATATGGCCGCGCGGCGTCACATGGCGCTGCGTTGCCATGGCAACGGGATGCTAAGTGACGTCACGCGGCGTCAAGTCGCCATGACAACGGGATGTGTTGCATGACATCACGTAGCGTTCTGTTGTCATGGCAACGGAAGTCACGTACTGTTGTGACGTCACGTAGCGTGCCCATTACCATAGCAACACAGCGCCATTTGATGCCGCGTGGCCATATTGAAAGGAATTACGCAAAGAAAATATATCAAATAGTGGCGCTCTATTTCTAATTAAAACATATGTTAACACAATATTAACAATTTAACCAAAATAAAAATAAATGTGGTGATACAAACAAACTTGTGATGCAGCTGTGACCCAAGGCAGGATTGCTCTCTCAATCCCAGGTAAGATCAGTACCATCGTCACTCCTGATGAAACCGAGTAAGGTGAAACGCGCAGAGTGACGCTGAGAGAGGATCCACAGCTGACTCGCCGACTGGAACTGCCCAAACCCGCTGACATCACATCCGGATCTGCTGAAACGCAACCGTGAGACGCACGCCGAGCAGGGGAGAAGCAAGAAAGAAGCAGGCAGCAAAACCGGAGGCGAGATCCCATTCTGTATCTAAATGCCTAACTAACCACTAATATCATGTGAGTGTATTACCATCCATTTATTATTCTAATACAGTTTTAAACAGTCCGCACTATGTTTGGTTGTTTGTGCTTAACCATTTAAGGAACCTGTACTTACATCACTGCTGAAGCTGGAACACTGGTCTCTAAAACTGAAGGGGCAACACTTAAAGATACCATTACGTGTACAGACCCAACCATCATTTTTTTGAGTATAACAGTCACAGACCGAATGAAGACATATTCCACTTGTAATTAATTGAATCACACTATGGGGCCTATGCAGAGAGCAGCGAATTTTAAAATTGGCGAATTTATTAAAAAGTAGCTTTTTTGGAGAGTTTTAATCTCCATATGCAGAAAAGTGCGAATTCTGCTATGTTTAACATGGATGCGTGTGGCGAGTTTAAATTGGCGAGATGCGCGCTTCAGAAATGTGTTAAAACAAATTCGCGCCTTTTTTTTCCCCTTTGCAATGGCCGCGAGCGGCAGTTTTTTTTGGCGAGGCAAAACGGAGACAATCGCGCCATTTTATTGGCGCGAACAGCCGCTAGATGCCATTCGCGCCTCTCTGCATACGGATATTTTTTAAACTGACGAGATTGAGGTTCTCGCCAGCCGCGAGGCGAGTTTTACAAATAGAAAAGAAAAATTGGCGCGTTTTTCGGAACTCGCCATTTTCTGCTGCTTTCTGCGCGATTTTCTCCAAAAAATGGCGAATTTCGAAATAGCGCTGCTCTCTGCATAGGCCCCTATATATATTTTTTATTTCCACATGTTTTTGCGCTTCCCATCGATCATCACTTCTGAAAGGAATTACTAGCAGGATGAAGATGCCAGGAGGACTCAGAGGCAGCCGAGAGACGCCGCCGCCGAACGCCACCACCCAGAGGTTTACTAAGTAAACCCGGAACCTGGCGATACGTGTCAAAACCATTAGTTTCCGGGTCAAACCGGGAGTGGTGGCAACCCTGACTGCACCATGTGCTACGTGGCGCAGACCAACTCTGCATTGTTCACAGTATACACACATTTGTAGTAGGGGCTAAGTAATAATTTGAATGTTTTTTTAAGTAACAATGGATGAAATAATCCTAAAACGCTGTATACAGTAGTTAAAAGGCATGATGATCATTTAATGTATCATACAGCAGTGCACAGTTTTCTCAGCAATATATTGTATGGGGCTATAATGAGAAGGCTTTTTTGTTTATAAAGCAGTTTTATAAGGACACGCCGAATCTATTGTGATGCATATGTAGCCTGGAGCTCCCGTGGCTCCTGGAGACCCCCCTCCCTTGGAGCAGCGCGGTCGCAGGTGCCGCCAGAACCAGCGACGGACCTGACGGCTGCTTCCAAGGGTGGGGGCCGGAGCAGGGAGCAGCGCGTCTCCTCCTGTATGCGGCTGGTTGCCGGGGACGCGATCGGGCCATTGCTAAGGCCGCGGTCGCGTCGTTAGGGTCCCGGTGGCTAGCAAAGCAGGGCGCCGCCATTGTCAGTGCGGTTGCGCATGCGCAGGAGCCCAATGGAGCGGGAGGCCCACAGATAGCTTGCGCATGCGCAGTGCAGGATTGCCAGCCCCCAGGGTGCATAGGGGTAGAGCCACATGACACCAGGGAGCCAATAGGGCTGGAGGATGACTTGGCAGAAACAGAAAGATACATTTCGCGCGCTGAGGCCACGCCAGTCAGTGAGACCAAGGAGCAGCCAAGGGAAGGAGGTAGGGTGCAGGAGTCAGTGACTCCCTGCACTAGGCCAGCAGCCCCCAAGGCCCAAGTTAGCTCTGAGTCGCCCAGTATAGTGAGTGTTGCCAGGGACAGCCCTCAGGTTAGGGACCCTGTCACTTACAGCAGTTGGAGCTGGGGAGCTGTTAGGGAAGGAAGGGTGCGGGGAGTGAGTGCAGCTCCTTCACCCATATAGGTACCCACATCCCAGGTAGGCCCCAACTCACCAAGAGGTTAGTGGGTAATTGAATAGGGACGGCCCGAGATAGGGACGCTGCCCTTAGTGTCAGTGTGCTGTCTTGTCAGGGTCACGGCTGTCAGTGCCGTGAGGTCTGACAGGCAGGCACAGTGTTGCGCAGCACGTTGGCAGCAAGCACCCAGTTGGTCACAGCATGTTAGCTAGTAGTGAGGCCGAGGGGACTTAGGCAGTACGGGAGGAGGTAGTGCGGTGCAGGGGGTCAGGGACCACTGCATACGATAGGCTACCCCATAGGCCCTAGGAGTTTTCCGCAAAGCAGTTTGCTGTGCTGTAGGGACGGCCTATAGTACAGAGCGTGTCACTGTAGTTCAGAAGGAACCATATAGGGACACAGCGGACGCTGCGCCACAGTGCATCGATCGGGCGCAATTCTTCGTTGAGGCTGTTGCAGTCCTCCGGGTGGGATCGCCCTGGAGGTGGTTCCGGTGTTCTTCGGTCGCCGGATACTTTGTGAAGCCAGTTGGAGATCCGAGCACGGGAGTGCTCGGGCAGGTACTATCAAATCCACAAGTGCACCAACGGGCCCTTAGTTTAATAGTGACTGCGCAGTCACCCATTGCCTCTCTCTGCACGAGTGCGGGACATTGGGTGGGGATTCCATGGACACTGGGTGGGATCACTTGGTGTTGGGGATGCATCCTGTGCGACGCCACAGTCAGTGTCTCCTCCCGAGAGGGACACCCGTTATTCAGTGTGATTCTATTTGTGTTGTATGCTGTTTCTTATGTTCCCAAGTAAACGTTCTTAGTCACTATACAAATAGGTGTGCAAGTTATTTGTATGTGTCCTGTGAGGAACCACTCCCCCTATGGTGGGAGCCATCGCAGGTGGAGGCGGCTCACCGAGTACGCGGTTACTCATAGTATCATATAATTGCCCCAGGTTCCCCGTGGCGGAAGCTCAGCCCTCCTGTGAGCCAACAGGTAAAGCACCACACGCAGGTAACACTGTATGTTCTCCGCACCCACACTATAATCTGCGATTGGGTGGGGGAAAACACGTTACACATATAATTGTAAGGATGTAGTAGGAACTTCATATGTGTGTTCAGTGTGTGTTCAGTTGGTGTTTGACTCTGTTCAGTGAGAGGCTTGTGGAGTGTCTGCAACAGTGTTGCAGTGTGTTAGAGCAGAGTCAGACAGGCAGTGGCTGATGCAATAGCTGAGCTGTGTGTCTGTACAGGTTAGACAGAGAGGCTCCGTGGAGAAACTACAACTCCCATGAGCTCCTGGGCAGTCACCTGATGTGAAGAACCAATCAGAAGGCTAGGGGCAGGAAAGGGAAGCGTGGGGGAGAGGCCACGCTAGTCAGAGGGGATCTAGAAGGTAAAGGAGGAGGGTGTATGCGTGCAGGGGGTCAGTGACCCACCTGTATAGGCTAGCTTTACCCCGCAGGCCCTTAGGAGAAACCCCTGAGCCACAGTAGGTTGCTGTGTTGCAGGGACGCCCATAGTGAGCAATCAGTCACCTTACTGTGTAGACAGTTAGGGACAAGCGTGTGGAGCAGGTTTGCTGGTGAGCTGCTTGAGACCAGACAGCTACACTGCGGATGTCAAAGACAAGCAAGGATTCGGCTGATCCTTTTCGAAGCTTTAACGGTCACCGCCGTGACCGGAAGGTATTTACGTTAAGTGCACCAACACCGGTCAACAGGCGCTGATCCCGCCTTAGGCGTAACTCTTTGAGGACACTAGTGAGTGACCAAAGGCCAAATACACGGAGCACTCCTTTCTATTAGTGTAAGGACATACTCGATAAGAGCGTGGCTGAGCCACTACTGTACTGGACAATACTCGTTGAGAGCGTGGCCGAGCCACTCACGTATAAGGAAATTATCATTTTGCTGAGTTAAGGTTATATTGCGTTATAGATTATGTGTTAGGATATATGCTGGGTGTGAAGTAATATGATGAAGTGCTAAGGTACTGTTGCGATTACAGTAAAGTTGGTTGCATCACACGTGTATGTATATGTTTCTTGCCCAGGGGAATCTCACATCACGGGGATCCTGGGTAAGGGGAGGCGCTGCGCTAATAAAGGTTACCCCAGGCTCCCAGCTAGCGGAGGCTCTGATCTCCTGGAGTTACCCGTAGTCCGTTTGGGAGCGTCAGAAAAAGGGCTACATAATAAAAGCACATTAGCTGGGAGTTGGTTGTATAGTAAAATCACAGATGCAGGTTTTGTAGATTAGTGCAGTGAGAATCTTTGAAATGCAATAAGCAGCAGAGAGGTGTAATCTGCAGCCTGTCAGTGTTATTACCTGATATTTTCTGACACCACCTTGTTCATTTCCAACTTTAATAAACAGAAGGATTTTTCATTACAAATGTGTCATCTAAGGAAGAGTAACTGCTTTGTCTTACCATGAATATATTCTCCCTCTCTATCTCCCTCTATCTCTCATTCTCACTCTCTCTCCCCTCTACCGCGAGGCACTGCTTACTTAATATGCAGTTAAGCCTATGATAAAGAAAGGTTTGAGAACACCTGCCTTATCAGTTATATTTAGTTTTACTCAAAACAATTTCCAATTCCATATTAAAATTCTATAAGCAATAATCCATATTCAAACATTGCAGATCAATATTTCTGATATAATGTTATATCATATGTGGCTGTGGTTCCCCGAGTGGCCCCTAACCTCTGCTGCAGCTCGGAAGAGGGGGGGTTGCTGCGGGGGCAGTTGCGTCGGGCGAGAGCATCGCCGGAGCTCCGGGGAAGAGAACGCTCAGGGCGCCGCCATGTTAGATATGCGCACTCATGCGCAGTAACTGCTGAGAGTTGCGGCGGCCATTACACGGGTCACGCATGCACAGCTCCCTTACAAGCTGTAGGAAGATCATTGATGAACACTGAGAAGAGTTGGGGCCCCAGACCCCAGGCCCCACAGGTGATATCCAGGGGGTTGGAGTTAGAGCCTGAGATGGACACATGTTTGGATCTACCTGATAGGTAGGAATAAAACCAGTTTAAAGCATGCTTCCTATTCCAGAGCATTGGAGTTTGTTAAGCAAGATAACATGATCAACCGTATTAAAAGCCTTTACAAAATCTAGGAATATTGCACCACTGAGTTGTCCCCCCGTTCCCTTCCGCACTGGATTTCATTGCAAACTTTTAGCTGGGTAGATTCATGTTTGGGACGAATGCCAGATTGGAATTGGCTAGGGAAATTTGTCTTGGTATAGTAATCGCTTAATTGGGAGTGAACACAATTTTCCATGACTTTGGATAGTATTTGGAGAAGAGAGATTGGCCTGTAGTTTGATTCAGTGTTTTTGCCCCACTTTTGAAGATTGGGACAACTCTGGCAGTTTTCCAGGTCTTAGGGATATGTCCTGCAGACAGAATAGAGTTGACTATGGAAGCAATTGGTTTGGCAATGGCTGGGGCACCAAGTCTTAGGAACTTAGATTGCAGGTCTACATTGGCTGCTTAGTTTTAATTTGAGGAGCGCTTGTGTAATCTCCTCTTTGGATACTGTGACTAATTGAAAATGTGGGCAGTATTGGGAGAGGGTGGGGCTATAGGGGTACTCACAGAATGATGCGTTTGTAGTGGATAGATAGAGTAACTTTTCCTTGAGGCCACAGGAAATAACAAAGTTGAGGTGCATACCAGGTTCATTATCATAGAGGTAGGTAATGTTGCATGAAGCTATTGTGAGCCAATGAGTGTGTGCAGACTAAACAGCAAGGGTGTGCCTTTTCCTTGTCAAAATTTTTGCTGCATTGCCATGCTAGGGTTGGCAGAGGGTTGAGTGGGGTCAGAGGGTGAGGGTTGAGGGGGGGGAGTGCAGTTGTGTGCAGTCAGTGTTGGGAGAGGCTTCAGTAAAATAAGGTGTATTCATAAGACTAATGCTTTGTACACTCCCTCAAAAATAACTTTCATTGTTTCAAAGCCTTCCAGTAAAATTAGTCTCATGTAGGAATACATATGTAGCCCCTTTTCCCCCGTGTCTAGGGAAACTACGTGTGGTGCGTTACCTGATTGGCTCACAGGAGGCCTGGTCCTCCACTGCAGGGGGCCTGGGGTGTACCTGATCCTATCTAGTTACAGCGCCTCCAACTGGAAGAGATCCAAACACAGTTGGATAACCCCTTCTAAGGAACACTCAACGTGGAATAATTATACACACAGATTTTTACTGGAACATACTAACTGATAATACAAAACCATACAGGTCTCGCACGACCGTACACACACAGTGGCCCACTATCCAATCCCCACCTTGTCCACACCCTGGTGAGGTTTCCTCAAAGCACTGAGGTGCTCTGGGCACCTAACCACGCGGTGTCCACAGAGCTGATCCCACCCCAAAGTGTGCGGTTGTGCTACCCACAGAATATGTATGTGGCCGTTGGTGCACTTGTTGAGATTGATACCTGCCAGGTAATCCAGAGCCCAAGTACCGCCGACTGATGAGAGGATCCGTCTGATCCAACGAAGGCGTCCGCCTCTGGGTGGGGTGAACTCCCATTCCAGTGTCTCACCTTTAACAGTCTCTCACTTGCGGTGGTGTCTGGTTCCAGACCACAGGCTGCCCGTCACTGCACGGTGTCTTTGCTGTGTCCTTGACACTATTGGGCTAATGGGGAAAGTGTCCCTATCTGAGGGGCATTCCCTAAAGCACCACAAGCTACTGGTGAGTAGGGGCCTAGCTGGAGCCTGAAGGGGACTCTGTGCCTAGTCTCAGGGCCATTGTCACCTGAGACACTAGCTTACCCTCTGTAAGGATCCGCGCTGCGGGTACACCCGATTCCAGCGCCTCCTTACCTTTGCTCCGTGCCACCCAGGCTCCCCGGCGGCGTGCCTCACTCCTTGCGGCCCCCTCCACGGCTGCTCCCACACTCCCCTACGGGCGTGCACGGACCCAGGCTGCAATTTGCTGGCGCCGGGTGCCTCACTCCGTCTCCACTGACGTGGCGCGCGCATCACGCGCTTCCCTGCCCCTGCTCCATCAGTCCCACCCCCCAGGCCCTTCTCTCCTATCAGGCCCTTCCCCGGGCCGCTCCTCCACTTCTCCCCTTGCTCTGACAGGCCCCAGCTGCCCAGGCACTTCTCCCCTATCAGGTCCTCCCTCGGGCCACTCCTCCGTTCCCCCCCTTCCTCTGATAGGTCCCAGCCCCCTATTTAGTCTCCCCTCACAATTTCCTCTTTGCTCTGCATAGCTTGGTGCTGTCTGCTGTTGCCTGGCCCCTTTTGTCTTCCTGTTCCTGTCCCTGGATATTCTGCTGACCTCCCTGGATTTTGACCTTTGGCTTTGGACTTTGTTTACGCTGCTCTCTGGTACCCCTTGCAATTGGCGTTGGACTTTCTACCTTGCAGACTTCTATATCCCCTGGACACGGCTTATGGACAATCTACTACGCTGCTCTCTCCACTCCACGACCCAGGCTTACGGACACTCTACTATGCTGCTCTCTCCATTCCACGACCATTGGCTTAAGGACTTTACCTTACACCACTGGAGTTGGCAAGTTGGAGTTTCTATTTTTGTTACACGGACCATCTACGCTACTTCCACACTCCGGCCGTGCCCCTGTTTACTGTTAGGTGTGTGGTATTATCCCTTTCCACCTCAGTCCCGGGGTCTCGTCTGGCTTGTGGGCAGGCCGAGCATAACACACTCTTCTGTCCAGTGTGCGACTGAAGCGTGGCTGCCAGCGAGCTAAATGTATATCTTTCTGTGCAGGGGATCCTGACAGCCCTATTGGTTGTTCACGCCCATGTGTCTAGCAGCCTTGGGGCTGCTGGGAACTGTAGTTCCCTAAGCAGAGCCTCTCCACCTAATTGCTGCCGCAGTACTTACTGCGCATTCGCGAGATACATACTGCGCATGCGCGATGCACCAAAGATGGCGGCGCCCTTACCGGCGTCCTACCGCAGAGCTCTGGTTGACCCGGTTCAGCCCCCCTAACTGCTCACAGCTCCTCCAGCCTCCCTGTTAGACCGGCGGGTCTGCCTGCAACCCTGGCAGCACTCACGCGCCTCACCGAAAGCCACAGGTTCCCCGTCTGCAGCAGACATAAGTGTGGTCTTGGCTACACATACACTCCCAAACTCAGAAATGTTTTCCCCTAGAGGTTTTTTTTGTACTTCACCTTGTTTTTCTAGATTTACACCCTAGGAAAAAATTTGCAGATTATCTGCACTCCTCGATAAAGATTCAGAAACTCCACCCAAAAAACATTCTAAAATGAATCAGGGTTCTTTGGCTTGGGCCCGCCAGCAACTTCAGTCCAATGGAGGGCCTTGAAGTGTCTACTTCTACCAATCTTCATTGCCGTTTTCAAGCAACTAGTTTCTGTTGTTTTGCACTAAAACTCACTTTAATGCAAACATAATAAAGATATATAGCCGAGTCCCCTCACCGCCAGTGCAGGGCGGGGAAGCTAGTGGTTCAAGAGAGCCGCGGAACTCTGCGGCATTCCCGGTTTGGGGGGGCCGCCATTTTGGTGCTCGCGCGATCAAAGGCGTGCGCATGCACAGATAGACTGTTGTTGCAGCAGCCATCTTAAGTGGCTCCGCAAGGGACCACATGTCCCAGAATTCCCCAAGAGAGGAGGCCACACGGGGCTATCCAAGTAAATAGGAACGGGGGAGAGCAGGAAAGAGGTGATAGCTTTGGCGCACAAAGGAGCCGCGCGCCAGTCGGAACAGAGGAGGCAACAGGACAGATGCGTCCAGGGAGCAGTGCTTCCCTGGACTAGGCCAGTGTTGCCCCATAGGCCCCAGCTAGGCCCCAGCCCCTCTGTGTGTTGAAGGGAAGGCCTTAGATAGCGCACAGTAGTATTATCACACCGTCGAACAGGCAGCCACACGGTGTTCTGCGACCTGGGCCCTATAGACTTTACGGGAGACACTCCTGCTGGAGCTTCCCCACGAGGAGGATCATCACCGTAAGGCGAATTTGCAGACCTTGTGTCGTGGGATCACGCTGCGGCTCTTCAAACCCCGGACCATATACCTGGTCGTAGCCAGTAAGGTACCCACTGTGCCATACCACAACACAAAGGGGGTAGCATTACCTCACATTTGGGTGGACCTGCTATGCTAACATCGGGATACAGGTGCCTGGGGTACCCCCTGTACTGTGGGGGACATTAGGTTATCACATTTTGTTTTTGCATTGGGCTATTATATTGTTATTGTTACCGTATGGTTATATGTGTGTCAGTAAATTGTTATATACCTGTGTGTGTATCACTTATTATTGATTGTGTTGGTTCCTGTGAGGGGTTATCCCACCATTACCGTGATCCCTCATAGGTGGAGGCGCTGTACCCAAAGAAGAAAGAGCTCACCCCAGGCTCCCAGTGGCTGTGGATTAGGCCTCGCCCAGGCTCCCCGCTGGCGTGCTGAGGCGCGAGAAGGCTCAGGGAAAGCGGGTGCTTTCCCTGGCCTTGCGGGTGCTTTCCATGCGCGCGCCATCAGGGGGCGGGCCAGTGGCGTCACGGAGCTGGTTCGCCCTCATTGGGTGAACCGCTCACGTGACCGGCCCTGCGCGCCGGCAAGCGGGAAAATGTTAAAATTCCCTTGCGGAAGCGTAAGCGAGCCCCTACTAAAGCCACTCTAATTGCGGCTGTAGGGGCTCAGTGCTGAGCGGGAGCGCGCCTCAGCCAGCAAGCAGTAAGCATGGCCGAGGCCTTAGGCTTCCTTTCAGCAAACAGGTAATCAGCACACATAGTTCCCTTAGTCATAGAGAAAGGGGGCTACAGATATTTGATACAATTGTTTAAAGGGGATTGCAAAATTGTTCACACTTTTATTCTTGTATCTAATTTTTCGATCTATTAAAAGTAACAAAAATAGCAATACAGTGCTTTCGCTCATTTGGTTGTAGTGCATTGAGCCAATCTGACAACTGTGTAGTTTTTTTAAACTCTTTATTTCCAGAGAAGATTTTATTGAAACCAAAATAGCAATGCTCCTTAACATAAAAAGGCAAGGTAGACAGAAGCTTCCAAAACCGGGAAAAGTATGTACCCTCCACCAGTATTAGCCAATTACTGGGCATGAAAGATCCAATTTGGCCACAATTTGTAGATTTTATCAGGACACACAGGTGTTAGAAGAAGTTTAGATCTCTTTTATAGGAGTGGAGATTTTAGAGGCACCCTCCCATACTGTATGTCAGACCAATAATCAAGGTCTAGTTCCTCTGCTAAATCCATATCCCAGCTTAACATATAGTGGCATTTGGATAATGCTGTAGCTGGTAAATTAAACCTTTCTCAAATGGTCATGTAAGCAAATACTTTTAATGGAAATAAGAATCAAAGTCCAGTGTGGGCGTAATGGTAGAAATAAAATGGTTTATTTGCAAGACACATACAAAACGCCTGGTGTGATTGGAACAGCAGAATAGAATTGTTGTTGGTAACATTTGTTTTAATAATTCCCCTAAAAATCCACTCACTGAATCAAGGTGCCTCCAAGCCTTGACTGAATTCTGAGTTGGAGAGCAGAGGAGTCATTCATGAGAGGTAAGAATATAATTATTAATTTGTTTGCAAAGCGGGCTCTGTCTTACTCCACCAGAAGTGTGGAAGTACTGGAGGGGATGCAGTTCAAGTGAGTGTAAATCTTTTAGGGAACCCAAAATAGTTAACTAAGATGAAAAAGAAAGGCATCTCAGATGTCTACCCATCTATGTATCCTTTGACCAAGATGGAATTTGACTAAGTTGTGTAACGACTAGCAAAGTGGCATCAATAAAAGTCCTCCCCCAAAAGCCATATTTCACATGGGACGAACTTTATAAAGTTTGTTGTGTGCATTCTTTTATAACAAACGTTTAAACGATGGTTTTTCAATGAAATAGAAAAGATTGTGTGAAAATTTGCAGGCTGGACTTTGACACGTTTGCCCATCTTTAGTAACAATGATCTGGTCTCCACAACTTTTTAGTATGCCATTTGTGTATTTCCCTTTTATATATTTTATGTTTTTCATTGCCTCAATATGTTGGCATCACTCTACCAGTGGACACATGTACTGTTTCAGGCTGTTTGAATACACAGCGCCAGACTTCTGTACCAGTGACAGCGGTTACCAGGGACGCTCATTCCCCTGGCAACCACCCGGCTTTGTTTCCCCCTGTCAGTCGCGCATGGGCAGTCTAAGGCCCAGATTATGGTGCTGGCATCACTTGCGTGCGCGCACCCGGCAAGCACTCTGCTTTATTATCTTATGGGACCTACCCCCGTGCTAGCGCACCTACAGGCGAACAGGCGCATTGACGCGGCCTCGTTTTGAAAATACAACAATTTTTTTATTTTCAGGTGGCTGCCGCGTGACGTCAGCGCACGTGAGCTGGTTCAGCCATTGAGGGCGAACCAGCTTCGTACACACATCCGACACGTATCCGCCATGCCCCTGCTGCCAAGTTGACAAATCGCTTGGGCTGCAGGAGTTCGCACGGCAACACACTCGTTCTCACATGGCCGTGCAGGGACAATAATCCCCACCAAACTCTGCACGGACATTGCTGGTTTCTGATGGAGGACGTCTTACGCGTGATGTCACTGCGCACCAAGAGGGCTAGATCCAATCTTGGACTTTCCCTTTATATATGCACACTACGGTGCATGACAACAGCCATCACCAAGGACGCCGTCGGCGGGATTCTGTAAGCAACTCACCATCGCTATAGCGGGGGACTCCGTTACTATGTGGTTAGTCTTTGCAATGAATGGTCCCTCCTTTAGGCTGCGGCCATGGTGATCACATAGATGTGCCTCTATGAGGCTGTCTATAGAGTGGGCAAACGCGCGAGGGAGCAGAGGCGCTGGCGCTCGCGAGTCAGAAGGAAACAGAAAAATCTGTTTTCACACGCGGCGGCGGCCAGGTCACGTGAGTGGGTCTCCCAATGAGGGCAAACCAGCTCCATGACATCACGTTTGCGCCCCCCCAACACGCCTTCCCATCATTTCTGCATTCAGGACACAGACCTCTCCTGCTGCAGGCAGTGGGGAAGCCGAGTGAACGCTTGCTCCCTCTCCAACGTTCACCATGGCCGCAGACTAAGGTTGGAATGTCGCGTGGTGCCCAGCACCGTGTGGGTTAATTGCAGGTTTACTGAGGGTGACACATTACACATGCGCACTTGCCATTCCCATCAATACACGCCTGTTGTTAACTCTCCCCACAGCTGTCACTAGTTGTTTTTGGCCATGATTTACCCACCCTATATATTGCTACTTGTTGTGTTCTGTTAGTGAGAGAAAGAGAGAGAGAGAGAGAAATAATATATAGTAGCGCCAATAGGTAAATAGTAAATATATTCACCTAATATGATTAATAAAGTGGTAAAGCATCAACAGAGGCAATCTGACCAAAGCTATCAATCTAAAATTAATTCAATATGTAGAAGAAAGAATATATAAATAATGTCATTCAATAATGTATCGTGACATGAAGACCAATGTAAATATAGTAAATAGGGACACACATCAACAGACAACATAAAACATTAAAAAAAAAAAAATATTCCCTAGAGTGTCCTGTAGGTCAATCAATGTTGATGGACGTCAATTCAAGTATTGGGGATAGTATGCTGCTCTAAGAAAGATAAACCACATCATATGGAATAACAATACAAAATTACTAATACAAGCGCAAGACCTAAAATATAACAGTGCAGTGCACAATAACTAAGCTGCCTAGTAATCTACTAAGGGAATATCTCAAAATATACCCTTAAAACAATATAAAATACAAACATAGAATCAAAACCTGGCGCATAAGTGAAATACAATAAAGGATATGTGATAAAGTGTTTTAAGTCCTTATTCCTGCAGACTTGAGTGGTAGGCTGATGAGTGTAGTATTCAAAACCACAGTTCACAATTCACAAAAAGACAATTCTCTTCACAATGGAATGTTGACCTGTAGATATGAGACATAAAGCGGGGAGAAAAACATTGCGCAGTATAGTTTTACAGCCAAATGCACCCCCCTTCTTTAAACTCAGAAGATTGCCTACTTACTAGAAGTAGGTAGATCACATACAGGGGAGAGAATCTGTGTATGGAGATCTTCCGAAACCAAGCTGCCTGGGGTACAGCACGAACCCCTCGTGATGTCCTCTGCTTCAATGGGTATGGAAAGGGTCTCCTTCTCAGGAAGAAGATATCTCCTGAGCCTGTCTTCGGATTCCTGTGTCTTTATCTCCGGTAAGGGATAAAAGAAGAACAGAGGATTGCGCAATACTAAAAAACTTTAATGGCGCCTCCAACCTAAAACAGTAAAATACTCACAAAGGAGGTGAGTTAAAATCCAGAATAGAAGTGCCCGGCCCAGCACACACAACAGCCGTATGTAGTCACTGAATGTCCTCCCGGTATCGCGTGTACCTCGCGTAGTTCCGGTGTTCTCAGATGACGTCACCGTCTCTGTCCAGGGCTGGTGACTGACTGAGTGTCTGGGGCGGTACCTCCTAGGCTCCTCCCTACGCGTTTCGTGACGGGGAACGTCACTTCGTCAGGGGATTTGTGGAGCCTCAGCAATCCCGTGTCTGTTTTATAGCCCCATATTAACCCTTTATATGAAAGAATCACATGGGACTATTGCATGTTAAGCGGATCTACTAATCATGGTGTTAATACCAGTGGGGTTATTCGTAGGCACTTATTTGCGGACACAGATGCTTCCGTGAAACGTTTGTATGCTCAGGCCTGTCCCTAGGTGGTAAGTAGATAAGGCACTGCCTAGGGGAAGCAGGTCCCAGGGGGAGGCAAGAGGGAGAGAGTGGCAGCAATTCTGCTTTCCATATTTTTCGTTTTTATAATACATGTAGGATTGAAGCAGGGGGTCTCAAATTATTTCAGCTCTGGAGACCCCCTGCCTCCTGAAATACTTCCCCCTTAGGAGGTGCTGGTATCTCCTGCTCAGGTTTAAAGCCCCATGTCACATGAGCCAATAGGCTTTCTGGGAAATCAAAACCTGAGCAGGAGATACAGGCACCCCACAAGGAGGTCTCTCGGGAAGCAAGTGGACCCCAGAGCTGAAATTAACATGGTTCAGCTCTAAAGACCCCCTGCTTCCTATCGAGGGGGAGGGGGGATTTTCTTTTGGGAGGGGAATTATTATGTTCTTTTCTTTGGTGGGGAGGCATCCTTAATAGTGCTTGCCTAAGGGCGGCACATACCCTAGGGACAGCCTGGGTTTGCTTCACTTCATTGCTCTTTAAGCCGTTGAACATACTGCATATATGTTGTAGGCGATGTTCCATCTTCTGATGCGTCGAAGTATGTCTGCCAGTAATTTGGCCTCCCGTCCAAACAAGAGGTAGTATGGGGAGAATGTGGTGGGCTCATTATGAGTACAGTTGTATGCATGTACTAAATGGTGTACATGCTGACTCCACTTTCCTTTATCTATAGTATCTAAAGTTCTCAACTTGTTTAGCAGTGTGCTGTTGAACCTTTCCGGTTGTGGGTCCCATTGATGGTGATATTACGTCATCCGAGATTTTCTTTCCCTCATAAAGACAGTAATTCTTTTATGAGACGACTGTAAGGTCCAGGGGAACACACCTCCCTAAGGGGGTTCCCCCCATGACTTTACCTACCCACGCTCCGGTCCTGCTCCCTCGCCGCCGCGGACAGGATCTTCCTTCCGCTCCGCTTCCCGTGGTGGCTACTGAACGCGCGCATGCGCGCGCACGATTGAGGACTTTTACGTCCTCCCTCAGGAGGAGTTCCTGCCCCCAGCTCAGGCCGCGAGTATCTCTCCCGCGCGGCGCACACGCCTGATGCGCGTGCACCTCTCACAAGCCTCGCATCAAGAGCAGCTGTGGTAATTATCTCCCCACCAATTCCTATCTTCCCTGGGGCCGCTCCCTTGTCACTCCCCCTCTTCCTATTGGGCCTTCCTCCTATTTATACCTTGCTCAGTCATTCCTTCTTTGGCTGAGCATAGCTTTGTGTGACCTGTGTTACCCACGGTCGTGCCTGCCTCAGTTCCTTGTCTCTTTGTCTTTTCTAGTGATCCCTTGTGTACCGAACCGGCTTGGCTGTGGACCCGCTCTGGACTTCGACCCTTGGCCTGTACCCTGACTTCCAGAAATCTCCGACCCTTCACCTCGGCTTGCGGATTCCAACTTACCCCCAGGCTCTCGGTACCAACTATCTTCTGGAACCTCCCTTTTTGTCTGGCGTGTATCTTACTTATCTTATACTCCCAGACGGTTCCAGACGCCTATTTTCCACTTTCCAGGCGTGTCCCCGTAGCTGTGGGTGCAGTCGTTACATCTCTCACCTCAGTTTCGGGGTCCCTCCTTGTCCGTGGTGAGCACAGCGTAACAACGACATTCAAAATCTCTACCTTAATGGGACTGAAGTTTTGCATGTAACCCATAATATACAAAATACTTTTGAAGTGAAACTTCTTAACTGATGGTGGCTCATTGGAAATTCTCATAGGGACAAATTAATTGAGTTTGTGACTTTCTATGAAACGGAAGTCGCATACTGTGCACTGTGGGTGACATACACACATGTACGTTTTAAGTTAAACTGCTTTGCATTTTCTCAGAAATTGTATTTTGATTTTTAGCATTTCGTGTGCTCAGCACCCCCCACACCTCCCCCCCCCTCCCATTTTTTCCAATAACATTTTGGCAACTGTTGGAGCTCGTTGATCTTTAGTGGGAAAAACCTGGGCATATCGAGTGAAATGGTCAGTGGCCACTAGAATATTGCTGGTGATAATTTGATCGGGCTCCAAAGACAAGAAGGTCCAGGGGCCCAGTGTTGGTGATATTCATCAAAGGAGCCATCTTTTTGGTAGAGTCTTCCATTGACACACATCTGCCACAGTTATTACAGTAGTCTTTTACATCTCTAGCAATGTAGGCCAATATAACTGATCCTCACTAGTCCAAGTGTCTTATCAACTCCTAAGTGTTCATGCTCATCATAGAGAGACCTCAATGCCACTGGACGACACTTGGCCAGGAGTACCAACTGCTTGGAGATCACATATTGGGACTTTTTGCAGACCCTGAATAACACTCCACACTTTTTAATACTAAATGTGGTCATTGTAGTAGAAGAGGAATATCTGGGTGTCTTTCTAACAGAAGAGGATGGTTAATTTTATCGTAAAGATGAACATATGCCTTTCAGTCAAGTCGTTGAGCTTCCCTTAAATCTGTCCAGTTTAACCAAGGTAGTACAGTCATAGTCAGATTAGCAGAGTGACTATATACTGTGGTATAGCATTTGGAGATATCCCCAACCTATCCCCTATCCTTTCAAGTTTGGCAGAAGTCACCAATTGAGGGAGTTCAATATTCTGACACATAACCCAGCCAGGTGGGAGGAGCGCTCAGTTCTTGGAATAAAAAACAGGGGGGGAAATGGAAGAGATAATAGTGCAGACCAGATACAATAGGTGCAAACAATATCTCTCAAAAGGATCACACTCACAATACTGCACCGACACACTTTATTCGAGCAAATACCTAGTATGTACCTGGCAGATACCTGGAATGCGCCGCTCCTCACCTCTGACAAGCCCCGTTGCGTTTGCCTTCCCAGCCTGGGTTCATGCCTGGCTGACGGGCGGCTGATCTGTTAAATGATAATGATTAGGATTTAATAGGCTGCAATGCTTCGCGTGTCTACCAGATGGCATAAATTCATGAATTATAATGCAGTATATATATATATATATTGTGCAGTATTGCAGCCAGCGGGAATAAAATGCTTCAATCCCTGCTTGGAAAATACCTCAATGCACTCGGGCAGAAAACAGTCACAAACCTCAATACACCCGGGTATACCCGAATTCGTGGGACTAGCCAAGCTCGAATAAAGTGTGTCGCCAGTGTATATAGGTGAATGACAGACGCGTCAGAGACCCTTCTCTCTCTGACTGGAGCCCTGGTATAAAGGATGCCTTCTGATGTTACAAGTGTCAGATAAGTACATCTGATGGGCTAAGGACGTCCGTGCATTGGAGTGTACGTCCCGAGGATGTAAAAAAGAGAGAGCACACAATTTTGTAGTGCATAAGGGTATATTATGGCATAAATACACTCATCAATGACTCCTGACAAAGTTTAGGATCCAGCCCTTACAACAGTTTAGGATCCTGACAAAGTGGCAAGCAGCTACGAAACGCGTAGAATCTATCCTATCCTAAACAATTGTGGAGGGCACTGTCTTGGGGCCGATTGATGAGCTGACGTAAGGAGGTGCTGGCAAACGGACCAGAGAGACTACAGCGGGAGATAGAATCTTCCGTCCTGACCGCTACGTCACAGGAAGTGACGTCACCGGACGTGACGTATGAGGAAGGATCACCAAGTGACTGTATGAGCGGCATCCCCCCACGAGTCACCTACGGCTCTCTCCAACGATTGTAACTACTGTGCAAATGTGAGTGTAATACCTGTGTGTATTTATGCCATAATATACCCTTATGCACTACAAAATTGTGTGCTCTCTCTTTTTTACATCCTCTGGAGGTACACTCCAATGCACGGACGTCCTTAGCCCATCAGATGTACTGATCTGACACTTGTAACATCAGAAGGTATCCTTTATACCCGGGCTCCAGTCAGAGAGAGAAGGGCTTCTGACACGTCTGTCATTCACCTATATATTGTGAGTGTGATCCTTTTGAGAGATATTGTTTGCACCTATTGTATCTTGTCTGCACTATTATCTCTTCCATTTTTTTCCCTGTTTTTTATTCCAAGAATTGAGCGTTCCTCCCACCTGGAAGAAAACGCATGAACTCTGGACCTGGACAGTCCTTTAAGGGTGTAGAGCTGCTATCTTTATATATTTTTTCACTATTGGTGAAGGATTTTTTCACATTATTATATTTCCTTTATTAATCACGTTTATCACTTAATTGTTGTTTAGTCACTATTAGAAGCGCCCGGTACCATTGTTTTTGACATAACCCAGCCGCTGGTGCCAGGGTTTCCTTCCACCTGCCATCGATTTGCCTGGCCTCGCAGGGAATCCTAGACAATGCCTCAGCACCAACGTTCTGTCTCTGTCAGGGTTCTGCTCGCCACAAACCAGGGTCGGACCGCGAGGCTGAGGTGGGGTTGTAAAAGCACCGACCTGAGACCGCGCAGGCTGATCCGGATTGCGCAGTTCGTTGTCAAACGTAGCAGGATCAGGAAAGGAGAAGACAGCGTCGTCGTTGTACAAGCCAGGGTCAGGACAGGAGATATCAGGATAAACATTGTTCAGGCAAGAGTTCGGTAACAGGTAGTCAGGAGAGCCCCGCTTCAGCTTAGGAGCGCGGGGTTGGCCTCTGCGCGAGCGATGACCATGGCCCATGGTACTGGTCCCAGGAGATGGTAGGCAGACCAGAATAGCACACCGCTTTGCTGCACGGGTGCACCAGTGCTACAGCGCAAGAGTCCTGAGCGGCTGGGGAATCCTCTGTAACAGCGCAGGAACCAGGACACGGCCTCTCTAGATTAGGGAAAGAGTAGGCCCCAGGAACCAGGAAGCTGAAGATCCACAGGGAAACCTCCGCTACAGTGCAGGAAAGCAGGAAGCTGAAGACATAGGGGATACCTTTGCTTCAGCGCAGGAGAACAAGCGGGAGCTTGAAGGAAGCTGAAGGACGCAGGGCGGAACCTGGTATCAGCATAGGAGAACAAGCGGCTTGAAGGGAGCTGAAGGACGCAGGGCGGAACCTGGTATCAGCATAGGAGAACAAGCGGCTTGAAGGAAGCTGAAGGACGCAGGGCGGAACCTGGTATCAGCAAAGGAGAACAAGCGAGGGCTTGTGGCAAAACAGTAGACATCCAGTTAGGACTATGCTCGGCAGGGAGCATTATGGGAAGACAGTACTTAAAGGCCAGCGGGCCAATCCCCGGAGGGGGGTGTGAAGGTACTGCTCCAATGAATGAATGCAAGTCTAGGTTGCAGTGATAGGCTGCACAGCTGCAGTAGATACCAGAGGGAGTGTGTATTGCTTTGATGAGTGAATCCAGGCTGCAGCAAACCTCAGGAGAGCTGATCCAGAACTGCACCGGTCTGCAAGGTAAGGCAACCAGTAAACCGTGGAGCGGATTCCTTACAGTACCCCCCCCTTCACGCGAGACCTCCGGGCGAACATGAGCACTCATAGAGTTGGAGGACCGGGAATTGTTGCTGAACAGTCTAGGATTGGGGTTAGAGTCGTACTCCAGAGACTCATGATTAGTCCTTAGTGTACCCCCACCCCCCGGTGAGAACTGTGGCCAGACAGGACCATCCATGGGCCTTGGGGACATTGAGTTGTTCCTAAAATTCTTTAGGTAGAAAGGGCATCCGTAAACGAGCAGTTCTTTAGTGAGTACAGTTCTAAGAAATAAGAGTAGTAGAAGAAACATCCTTGGTACATGGCTCGCCCCGCAAAATGACTTGGAAATCCAGGGTTGTGAAGAACCAGAGGGTTCCAGAGCAGAAACGGCAGAAGAACCCCTACAGGAAGCCCAGTCTTTAATAAAGGAACCTGAATCTAGGATCAGCGGCCCTGATAATTGATCGAATACACCAGGAGGAACTTTGTAACAGAAAAAGTCTTGGCTGACCACTGCATGTTGGAATTTGCGAGGAATTTTTCCTCTAGAAGGCTCCCAGGTAATGGTTAGTAAGGGTATAGGTTGGTTGGAAGCATCTCCCGGTATTGGTATGGAAGGTGACAAGGCAAGCAGTAAACCAGGCATAGGGACCGAAATCTTGGGATACATACAGAGTATTTCCAACTGAGAGGAAATAACAGGGGCAACCGAAAATTCCGAGGGACAAAACCATGGTTTAGCAGGAGCAGAGAAGCAAACAACAGTAGAGCTCTCCAATACTGGGAAATCTTCATTGGGAGATAATATTGTCAGTGAATCAGGAATAGTCCTTGGGATCTTCAAATCAGTAGCTTGAGAAAAAGGCAGAGCCAGGGTAGTGGTGGGAGGGAAGCTAACATCAGAAGCTGAAGTCTGTACCTCAGTGACAGGGCCCTGAGAATCAACAAGCAGCAAGTATGAACTATGAAAACTCTTAATGACAGGCACCTTAGGAGTACAAGGAGTCTTTTCCGAAACTGCAATGGCCCTAACCACAGGGGTACCTAACCTGTCAAAAACATGAATAGGTGTGTTTTCTAGTGCAAAATCTCTGATCACAGGACTCCTAACCGATAGTGAGGGTGTCTGGGTTTGATTAGAGAAAAAATCAAATGTATTGATAAGTGACTTAGAAACAACTACTGAGGTTCTAGATTTGCTGGACATGTGAGAAAAAATACCCTTTAAGACAGGAGCTTTAATTTCCTCCCAGAGTAACCCCATGTTTGCTGGGACATATTTAGACACAGTACTGAGGGACTGGGTTTCAGCAAAGGCAGGACAGCTAAATAGCTCAGATTTAAACCCCAGGACTTGTAATATGTGCATGGTGACCTCAGACAGTACTAAGGGAGTGGCCACAGATATGCTGATCCCCAAAGGATTAGCCTGGAGAGAGAAATCAAGGGTACCCCCAGACAGGATACTCATTGTAGAAAGAGCTTCAGAATCAGAAGGAGAATCATTACCTCTCAGAGTCTCAAAACTAGTAAGACACAATTCAGCGAAAAGGGAAACCGTGTGCAAGCTTTTTACTAATCTATATGAAAAAGCGTCACTTTTGGGAGAAAACCGTGTGTCAGCAAACATTCCTGGGAACACAATATGAACCATAGGAGGAACATACAGACTACTGTATGCTTTTAACCCTAAGCATAAAGAGGAGAAGAACTCAGACAATACACGGGGGTTAATCATAACTGTACTGGTCTCTGAAGTAGGTATTTGGTAAGGAATATCTGGGAAACCAGAAATTACTGCAGACTCCATAATGTGGGAACTATGCGCTGAAGCAGGGATCACCGCTATGTGGGCGACAGGCTGGTTCAGTGAAATACCCGGGAGAAGGAACTCTGCGACCAAGCTTAGGGAAAAACCTGACTCCTGACTACATTTATCAGGAACCAGAACTTTAGCCGAAGTCTCCGGAGGCGAAGCTGCGGAAACTTGAGCTGAAGCAGGGGATTTATAGCAAAGAATATCTAGGGACTCCGTACGGTTATAGGAATCCCTCAATGCAACCTCTGCTGTCTGACTTGTGGACTCATTCTCTGAGGCTAAAACGAAGGCATTAACTTGGAGGCAGCAAGAATTTACAGGGGTTAATGCAGACAGTGCCTGAGAGTAAAAGACAGGAAATTTTTTCTCTGTATTAGGAGAGACAAGGGATCTCTCCTCTGGAGCTAGGGGCGTGACCGTGGCTGGCAGAGAACAGGGAATTATCAAAGGAGACTCAGAGAGCTGCCCCTCAGGGGTTAATACAGAAATGACCCTGGGAACAGAACTTAGGGATTCTTTCTCTGACGGGGAAAGCGCACAGGACTGCCTAGCAGAGTTTAAAGCTGGAAAACCCTCAAGAGCTGGAGTGACAGATTCGGAGTTAGAAATAGGGGAACTAAGGGACTTATTCTCTGATACAAGAACATTAGTGCTGGGTAGAGCAACATATGTATTCTCTAGGGGGACCTCACAGGACTGATCGGCAGGGGTTAACGAAAACATATCATTGGTGTCAGGGAACCCGGCCATACACTCAGGGCAAGGATCCGTGGTAGACCAGGGATACAGCCAAGCGGCAGCGAAGCTGGCGAGGGGAGGATCCTGTTCCTTTATGCAAATGTCCAATGTCATGGAAAGGATATGGAGTGTTTTTTGGGCATCAGCCAACATGAGGAGAGGGTCCACTTTTGCTATATAAATGTCTAAAGACAAGGCCAGGGAAGAGAGTTCCTTTTGGGCGTCATCCAATTCTAAAGGGTACACATTTTCCCAAGTTAAGGGGTAACCAGGAAAGCAAATACAAGCGGCCAGCGATTGTTTTAAGTCCCGGAGGCGGTAAACCTTCATCATGAGATCACTACTGCATTTGTTTTGCAAAGGGGTTAAACCTACAAACATAATCAGATCCTCAAGCATGGGTAATATCTCACATAGAAACTGGTATTCACACTGGGACTGGTTTACAGGCTGGGACAGGCTTTCAGACAGAAACTTACCAACCCTCACCACAGGGCGGTCCGAGTTTGTGCGGCCGAGCATACTGTCAGGGTTCTGCTCGCCACAAACCAGGGTCGGACCGCGAGGCTGAGGTGGGGTTGTAAAAGCACAGGAAGCTGAAGGACGCAGGGCGGAACCTGGTATCAGCAAAGGAGAACAAGCGAGGGCTTGTGGCAAAACAGTAGACATCCAGTTAGGACTATGCTCGGCAGGGAGCATTATGGGAAGACAGTACTTAAAGGCCAGTGGGCCAATCCCCGGAGGGGGGTGTGAAGGTACTGCTCCAATGAATGAATGCAAGTCTAGGTTGCAGTGATAGGCTGCACAGCTGCAGTAGATACCAGAGGGAGTGTGTATTGCTTTGATGAGTGAATCCAGGCTGCAGCAAACCTCAGGAGAGCTGATCCAGAACTGCACCGGTCTGCAAGGTAAGGCAACCAGTAAACCGTGGAGCGGATTCCTTACAGTCTCCCAGGGCGATATTTCAAACTAAAATTGTAAATAGCAAGAGCAGCTAACCATCTGTGTCCCTTGGCATCAAACTTGGTTAAAGTGAGGATGTAGGTGAGGGAATTGTTATCGGTGTGAACCACAAACAGTGCTCCGTATAAGTAATCATCTAACTTGTTGACAACGGCCCACTTTAGCGCTAGGAATTCAAACTTGTGGACTGGGTAATTTCTTTCAGACTGTGTGATTCCTCTTTTCACAAATGCTACCTATCGCAGTCCTTAGGAGTGTTCTTGGTATAGCACTGCTCCTTGTCCTTCCATACTAGAGTCCACATGGAGAAGCCATATCACTCGATTGGAGACCTTTGAGATTCCAGGATCCAGCCAGAGACCATTCCGGAGCAAAAAAATACATTAAAGCAGCTTCATTACCTTAGCGGCTATCCACTCCCCCCCCCCCATTGCATACAAAACCCCCATAATAAATATAAATATATATATATTTGGTTTTGCAATATTACCCTGAGTGCTGTTTTTGTTTCCCATTGGGTTACACTGTTTATCTATTGAATACTATAGAACATGCACCTACCCTACCCAAGCCAGTGAAGTGCCTGCTGACACCATTTATATATATTGTGACAGAAACCAGGGGATGGTAATAAATTCCATATATAGGGCTCCCAGGATACTGAACAGTTTCTATCCTGTCTGGCCTGGGAGTGCAGCCTTATAATACATGCACTCCATCCCACAGTTTTGGGCAAGCGCTGGAACTGAGGGATTTCTGTCACCTGTCATGCTAATTAGAAATCAGGTATGTAAGACTGATTTCCTGTTTGCTCTGGTCTCTCTTCTCCAGAGCCTGGAAGGCTGCTGAACACAGTGGGGAGAAGCCCCTTCCCCACACAGGTTCAATTGTACTATTCATTTGGCTAACTCTGCAAAAGTACCTTGTTTTGTTGTTGGAAAGTGGAAAAGCCACTTCCACCCTGAGTTAGGGAAATCTAAGTTAAGTTATCGCTCAGGTGAGCAGCTTTTGTTTTGATGTGTTCTGTTGTATGCACTGTGGCAGTCCCAGTGCCTGGGACTGAATAAACCAGGCACAGCCTATTTAAAGGAACAGTACGTGACGCCTCCTCATTTAACCTACCCCAAAAGACCGTGTTCTAACCGTCCCGGACAGACGGCGGAGCCCCGGAGTAAGCTGTTTGTCACATATGGTGGAGAATGCGGGCAGAACACTAAAAGGTCTGGGGGTTAAAGAACTTTAAAAAAAAAAAAAAAAAAAAAAAAAGTTTTTTCTCTCTCTCCAAACAAGATGGAAGACGTGGTGAGTGCGCTGGTACGCAATGTCGCTGTCCAGAAAGACGCGAATGAAGCCCAGCAACAGGCGAGTGAAACCCAGCGACAGCTGTTAATAGCCCAGCAAGAGACTAATGCAAACCAGCAAGAGACAAACCGCTTGCTGAGAGAGGAGCAACAGCGGTTCGCTCAGGGCTTACCGCAGGAACTCGAGATCCTGAGGGGGACTATCAGTAACCTTCCACTGGCAGCGGCAGCCCCAGTTCCGAAAATGACCAGGGCAAGCCACTACCTTCAGAAGATGGGACCCTCGGATGATGTGGAAGCCTATCTTCTCACGTTTGAACGCACGGCACAGAGAGAGGGATGGCCAGAAGCTGAGTGGGCTGGTCTAATCGCACCCTTCCTAAGCGGCGAACCCCAGAAGGCTTACTTTGATCTAGAGCCAGCCGAAGCTAACGTCTATGCAAAATTGAAGTTCGAGATCCTCGCCCGCCTCGGCGTAACCACGGCTGTTCGCGCCCAAAGGTTTCACGCATGGTCCTTCACGATGGATAAAGCCACCCGAAGCCAGATGTATGACCTCATCCACCTCGCCCGGAAGTGGCTACAACCCGAGATCAACTCAGCAAGCCACATCGTGGAACGGTTGGTCATGGACCAGTTCTTGAGGAAACTTCCCTCTGCCTTACGCCATTGGGTCAGTCGGAGTGACCCCCACAATGCGGATGAGCTTGTGGCCCTCGTAGAAAGGTACAATGCAGCAGGAGAGCACCCGCAACCCACAGTCATGGAGCAACCCCACTACCCGAGGTTCCAGGACTCTTCCAGAGACGGTAAAAGGGTACCGGGGTTAAGGGGAGCTGAAGAGCGGCGACCACCTTCACGCAGCACCAGCAACAGTGGTTCGCACACTAAGGGCAATAGCCAACATGGGGAGCCGGGAAAAGGCTCTAAGTGGGACACAGACTATGTACCTAAATGTGTAAATTGTCATGAGAGGGGCCACACAGCAAAAATCTGCCCACTAAATGATGAGCCCATGCAATGCAACAGCGTGGAACCTTATTCGCTGTTGTCCCAATGTATGCGCCCTAGCCCAGAGGACCCCTTGAATAACCATCTGTGGGCATTTGTAAAGGTTAATGGTAGGAGGGTTCGGGCACTTCTGGACTCTGGGAGCATGGTCACACTAGTGTCCGAATACCTCTTGCCCATTAAGAAGAAACAGGGAAACAGTTCACAAAGAATGGCAATTTGTTGTATACATGGGGATAATCATGAATATTCCACTGTTGATGTTTTTTTTGAAACAGAGTTTGGTTCTTTAGATTTCAAGGTGGGTATTGTACCCAAACTGGCACATGATGTGTTAATAGGGACCGACTTTCCCCATTTTCTAAAAATGTGGTCCCCCGCTCAGAATAGCGCCCAGAGTTCAATAGCGGACCATAACGAAGTATTAGAAGAAATAAATCCTTTCCCGTTTTCAGAAATGGAGGTTGACGAGGGCCCAAATAAGAAGGGGGAAAAGGAGGAGTGCTGTAAAATTCCCTTCCCCATCACTACTTTGGTAGGGAATACCCCAAATCAGGATGTTGATCAGACACTTACCACCCCAGAACCGGATAAGACCCTCGCTGACCTAGAGGTCAGTCCTGGGAGTTTTAAGAAGGCCCAGTGGGAGGACCCCACATTAGAGGTAGCAAGGGGAAATATACGGGACCTGAATAGTACTCTTGGGCAACCAGATAGGTCGCTTGCTTACCCCTACTTCGAGGTAGAGAACGACCTAGTATATCGGGTTGATAAAAGAAAATCAGTTACAACTAAACAATTGTTGGTACCACGGACATTCCGTAATGTAGTGTTACACCTCGCACATAGTCATCCATTGGGGGGACACCTAGGGGTGGAAAAGACAAAAGAAAAGGTTCTCCGAAGCTTCTATTGGCCTGGGGTTCTGGCAGAAATTACGAATTATTGTTCCTCATGCCCAGCATGTCAGATCACCGCCCCGTTCAAGGCGTACCGCAGCCCATTGGTACCCCTTCCCATAATAGAGGTACCATTTGACCGGATTGCTATGGATCTAGTAGGACCCCTAATAAAGTCTGCTTGGGGACATCAGCATATATTGGTAATATTAGATTATGCCACCCGATATCCAGAGGCAGTTCCCCTACGTAGCACCTCTGCCAAAAACATAGCAAAAGAGTTAGTAGTTCTGTTTTCCCGGGTTGGAATTCCTAAAGAGATTCTATCTGACCAGGGAACACCGTTTATGTCCCAAGTAACAAAAGAGTTATGTAAACTCCTAAAAATCAAGCATCTCAGAACCTCAGTCTATCATCCACAAACAGATGGTTTAGTGGAAAGGTTCAATAAAACCTTAAAGAGCATGTTACGGCGGGCGGTCGATAAAGATGGGAAAAACTGGGGTTGTTTGTTACCGTACCTGTTATTTGCCATTAGGGAAGTTCCCCAATCATCCACAGGCTTCTCCCCGTTTGAACTATTGTATGGCCGACACCCAAGGGGCTTACTGGATATAGCCAAAGAGACTTGGGAACACGAGGTTACCCCTTACAGAAGTGTAATAGAGCATGTTGCCCAGATGCAGGACCGCATTGCTGCAGTCCTACCCATAGTGAGGGAACACATGGAGAAAGCTCAAGAAGCACAGAGGAATACGTATAATAAGGGTGCTAGGGTCAGAATTTTTTTTCCAGGTGATAGGGTACTAGTTCTGGTTCCCACCGTGGAAAGTAAATTCCTTGCTAAATGGCATGGGCCATATGAGGTCTTGGAAAGAGTGGGAGAAGTAAATTATAAGGTAAGACAGCCAGGTAGGAGGAAACCTGAGCAAATTTACCATATAAACCTACTCAAGCCCTGGAAAGATAGAGAAGTCTTGTCAACCCTAGTAACCCCAGGTCCGTCAGAGAGTCAAGAAACTGACCCAGAGGTTAGCATAGCTGAAACCCTGTCCGTTCATCAGAAACAAGAGGTTCAGAATTTAGTGAGCAGAAACAAAGAAATCTTCTCTACACAGCCAGGTAGAACTAGCGTAATTGAACATGACCTAGTCTCTGAACCGGGGGTCCGAGTTAACCTTAAACCGTACCGAATCCCAGAGGCCAAAAGAGAGGCTATAAGTTTAGAGGTTAAAAAAATGCTAAAACTAGGCGTAATTGAGGAATCCCAAAGTGGGTGGAACAGCCCTATAGTCTTAGTCCCAAAGCCAGATGGTACAACAAGGTTTTGTAATGACTACCGGAAACTAAACGCGGTGTCAAAATTTGATACTTACCCTATGCCCAGGGTAGATGAACTTGTAGAGAGACTGGGCAAAGCCCGATATCTCACAACCCTAGACCTAACAAAAGGGTACTGGCAGGTTCCCCTCACAGAAAGGGCAAAAGAAAAGACAGCCTTCTCAACCCCAGACGGCCTCTTTCAGTATAGGGTGCTGCCTTTTGGCTTACATGGAGCTCCCGCCACATTCCAAAGAATGATGGATAAAATTTTAAAACCACATGCTCGGTATGCTGCTGCCTACCTGGATGATGTGGTAATCCATAGTGAAGATTGGCAATCCCACCTTCCAAAGGTCCAAGCTGTGCTCGACGCAGTTCGGTCTGCTGGACTAACTGCTAACCCCGCTAAATGCACCATTGGTCTGGAGGAGGCCAAGTATCTGGGGTATTCTATTGGCAGAGGTTTACTCAAACCCCAAACACTCAAAGTGGAGGCGATACAAGGTTGGCCAAGGCCAGTTACAAAAAAACAAGTAAGGACCTTTTTGGGGTTAATTGGGTACTATAGAAGGTTTATTCCCAATTTTGCGACTAAGGCAACCCCACTAACCGACCTCACAAAAGCAAGAGGACCACTTATGGTAAAGTGGTCCCCCGAAACCGAACAGGCCTTTAGAAGCCTGAAAGAAGCTCTCTGTGCCCAATCAGTGTTGGTCACACCTGACTTCTCCAAAGAGTTCGTAGTCCAAACCGACGCATCTGAGGTAGGGCTGGGGGCGGTACTCTCCCAGGAGTCTCAAGGTGAGGAACACCCCATCCTTTATTTAAGTAGGAAACTAAATCCCCAGGAGAAAAATTACTCCATAGTAGAGAAAGAGTGTCTCGCAATAAAGTGGGCTGTAGAGACGCTCAAATACTACCTGTTGGGGAGAAAATTCCGGTTGGTCACAGATCATGCACCCCTTACCTGGATGTGTCAAAACAGGGAAAAGAATGCTAGAGTGACCAGGTGGTTCCTAAGCCTACAACCCTTTAAATTTTCTGTGGAACACAGGTCAGGGCACAAACATGGCAATGCTGACGGGTTGTCAAGGATGCACTCCCTAATATCCATGGTCGCTCATCCCTCAGGGTCTGAGCTGGGGGGGAGGATATGTGACAGAAACCAGGGGATGGTAATAAATTCCATATATAGGGCTCCCAGGATACTGAACAGTTTCTATCCTGTCTGGCCTGGGAGTGCAGCCTTATAATACATGCACTCCATCCCACAGTTTTGGGCAAGCGCTGGAACTGAGGGATTTCTGTCACCTGTCATGCTAATTAGAAATCAGGTATGTAAGACTGATTTCCTGTTTGCTCTGGTCTCTCTTCTCCAGAGCCTGGAAGGCTGCTGAACACAGTGGGGAGAAGCCCCTTCCCCACACAGGTTCAATTGTTCTATTCATTTGGCTAACTCGGCAAAAGTACCTTGTTTTGTTGTTGGAAAGTGGAAAAGCCACTTCCACCCTGAGTTAGGGAAATCTAAGTTAAGTTATCGCTCAGGTGAGCAGCTTTTGTTTTGATGTGTTCTGTTGTATGCACTGTGGCAGTCCCAGTGCCTGGGACTGAATAAACCAGGCACAGCCTATTTAAAGGAACAGTACGTGACGCCTCCTCATTTAACCTACCCCAAAAGACCGTGTTCTAACCGTCCCGGACAGACGGCGGAGCCCCGGAGTAAGCTGTTTGTCACAATATATATATATATATATATATATATATATATATATATATATATATATATATATATATAACAGAAGGGAAACACAGGCACAGAAAATCGTGCAATGTTATATATAAAATATATAAGAGAGAGCATGGGATTGAAACAATGGTTGGTATCTTGAAGGTGATTTCTGAAATGAATACAAAAGAGACAAAATATAGTAGGAAGCTACTTACAAAGTAGCCAATAGTTTAGGCATGTAGGACACATTTGTTCCTCTCCTTCCTGCTACTGGGTCTGCTTGTCTGCCTCTCTCCACATGGGACGCCGAGATGCAGTGACTGCTCCGTCTGCAGACGACTCCAGCACTCCCACGTTCCTCCGTAGATCTCGCGGGATCGTGAGTGTGATTATAATATACACACACATATATCTCCAATCCATACAACAAATACCCCAAGCCCCCCAATCCATACAACCAATACCCCAAGCCCCCCAATCCATACAACCAATACCCCAAGCCCCCCAATCCATACAACAAATACCCCAAGCCCCCCAATCCATATAACATATACCCCAAGCCCCCCAATACATATAACAAATACCCCAACACCCCCAATACATATAAATAATACCACAATACATACATACATATATATATATATATCAGACTTGCCTGCAAGGGGGAGGGGCGCGGCGATGCCGGTGCCTGCGGGTGGTGGCGCGGTCCTGGAGTGGGGGGGCAATGCTGCCGGGGGCCGATGCTGGGGGGAGGCCGGTACGGTGTGTCCGGCGCTGCGTGGGGGTGTCCGGCGGCTGCGGGGGTGGCGGTACAGCAGGGGGCCCGGCGGCTGGTCACAGCGGTTGCGCTGGCCCCGCTGCAGACACGCCACGCCACATGTGTGCTGCGTGGGTGGGGCCGATACTGGCCCGATGCTGCGAGGGGGGGATGTCGGGATGGCTCTGTGGGGAGGGGGGGTAGCGTGATGGCGGCGGGGAGAGGAGGAGGTGGCAGTGCTGCGAGGGGCCCGGCGGCTGGTAACAGCAGTTGCCGCCAGCCCCGCTGCACCTGTCACCCAATGCTGCTCCCGCGCGCGCCGGGCCTACCTCTCATGCCGGCGTGCCGGAAACCTTAACCCACCCTATTTCCGGGGCTGCCAACAGTGAGACCCGGCGCCGCAGAGGTTTTTTGTTTTTTTATTAACTGGCGCCCGGCCGCGCAGGGGGCCAGGACGGCCGGGCCCCCCTGACCCACGGGGCCCGGGATGCCAGTGCCCTTTGTCCCCTGCTGTTGGCGGCCCTGCTACAGAGAGTAAACTGTCCAGCAGCTGCAAACTAATTGAGCAGGCTGGACTCCTGATTGCACATGGAGTTTTAAAAGTCAGGAAGTGATAACACTGAGAGAGACTGCTTTTTCTCAGAGACGGGGGAGGGAGAGACGGAGGTCTCCCCAACAAGGGAAGCTGGAGGGCACACAGTCCCATAGTCCCACTGGACTGTGGTCATGGAGCCTGCTGGGACTGACTGGGTTGTAATCCCAGAGAAAGAGGAATGAAGTACGCAAGACCGCACTGAAGCGGGGATGTCCAGTCCATAGCTTGGAACTACAGAGAAGGGATTCTCTGAACTCTCGCAGGGTCCAGAGGGAATTACCTGGAGCCCCAACAGTAACAGACCAAGAGCTAAGTAATATATTTATGTACCTAAGACTGTTCCTATGGGGTGCATTTGATAGGGCATGTTTTAAGCTGGGAAACCGTTTAATTGGCCAGCGCCGTTAGAAAGGGCTGGAGTATGTTTAGTTTTAGTTTTATGGAGTAGTTTTATGGAGTAGGCTGGAGTATGTTTAGTTTTATATTTATTGGGGGTGTTGGGGTATTTGTTATATGTATTGCGGGGCTTGGGGTATTTGTTGTATGGATTGGGGGCTTGGGGTAGTTAGTTTTCCCTAAAGGGAAAAGGTGTTATTTTTATGATTTGTTTTGACTTAAAGGGATGGTGGGCCTGTTGGTATATAATTTAACCCTGTAAATAAACCCTGTGTAGAGAAATAAAATGTTGCCGGCCTTTATCTGGGACTAAAAGATACTGCAACGTGACGTGGGCATCACAATATATATATATATATATATATATATATATATATATATATATATATATATATATATATATACACACACACACACAATAAATGAGGACGCTACACTATTGCCCCTTATAATCCCTGTGTCAGGTGTAGCAACCACATAAACCACTCTTATTTTATGATGATCATTGCAGGCCTGTTAAGGGTGACACATTTGTGATGTGTGTGTGCGTGCAATACAAAGGTTACTCGATTGTTGCGGGATAAGGCCTCCCGGATGTCTGTTATCCCGTTACACTTTGACAGCCCGGCAGTTATCAGGAACTCTCCTCCTCTCTCGTTCTCTGGGAAAAGAGAATGTGTTTCTGCTGCTATCTCTCACTTTCTCTATCTTTGGGTAGCAGTCTTATACCATCCTCCTCTGTCACCTCTGTGGGTGTCAGGCTGTCTCTTAAGTCCCTCTCACTGTCACCTGAGCTGTCTCTCTGTCCCAGAATGGCAGCTGGACCTTTTTCTCTGTGTCTTTCAAATAGCCTTCCCCAACATCCCATCCAGTCTTCCTCCCATCCAATCCCATATATCCTGTCATGTGTGGCCCGACAGACCAGGGACAGCATCTCCCATTCCCCATCGCACCATGTGATTGGTGGAGCAGACCAACTCTGCATTGTTCACAGTATACACACACATTTGTAGCAGGGGCTACACATACAAGATTTTCAGATTACTGCTGTTGTAAGATTTACATGGCGAGTTGACATAGTTCAGCTCCTTTACACTTTGAAATACCCTTACATTTTGGGGTCAGCAAGAAGCCCATTTGTACACATGCATTATGTGAAGCCTGCCACGAGAAATGAATCATCAGCTCATCTGTACACAGGTGTGTCTCGGGGTCTGTTATTGTACTTGTTGTTGCTATTCTTACCAAAGTTTTCACTTCCAGGGGATGGTCTTTTTTTCTAGATTTTATGGGCAGTGAAGAATAGGAGAGGAATACAAAAAATATATATTAAGACAACCTAAGCAATTTATGTACTTCATATATTTATTTTTAGTGAGCTTTCATGCATAAAATCAACATTTATCAACATTTCTATGAAACAATGTCACTCATATGAATAATACAGTGACTAAAAACCATAAAATACTCAGTTAAATAAAGACCTGCCAAAACATTACCATATGGTTCTTAGGGATGTTGGTCTCCCTGACAACATCTTGCAAACAAAGACATACTTCCTGTATATCCAAGTAGAATTTAAAGTGTAGCACAAAAAAGGAAAAAAACAGATCAAAAGCGCTTTGACAACATGTTTCCTAGGTGACTGGTGTTTGTGTCATAAAATCATTTGAAGACATACTGTATATGCAAAGAAAGAATAGTGTTGTAGGTACATAAATGTTTAGGAAGTATGACTTATTCGCACATATTTCCGAGGTTATGTTTGGTTGCCCTTTCGCATGTGAGATCACTAAGAGAGAAAAAAATGTTTTTATTCTCTTCATTTCAGGAATCGTAGAATGCACTGTGCATGTGTTACCTCTCCAAAAGTGCTTTGGGGGGAAAAAAAGAAAAAGGATCGGAAATCAAATCATTCTTGAAAGTAATGAGCATCCTTGTTAAGAAAGAAACATTTCTTAGAAATAATATGTAGTGGTGTTCCCCTGGACCCTCTTGGTACCTCCGCTGCGGGGGGTGGTTGCGGGCGCTGTCAGGGACGAGCGGCAGACCCGCCGGCACTTAGGAAGGTGGGGGCTGAGCAGGGTGCGTTCCTGGGGATCCGTGGTGGCCCGATAGCATAGGGCGCCGCCATGTTGTGTCTAGCGCATGTGCAGTGAATAGCGCGTGAAGGCTGGCCAATAGAACAGAGGCTCTGAGCAGGGACTACAATTCCCATGAGCCTCAGCAGGGACATGTGATGCCAGGGAGCGAATAGGAGAGGAGGATTTGCTGGCAGGCAGGAAAGGGAAGCGTGGGGGAGAGACCACGGTGTGTGTTGCAGGGGGTCAGTGACCCAGTGCATAGGCCAGAGATTTCCCTTAGGCCCCAGTGCTGACCCCGAGTCACCACCAGCTTGTGGTACTGCAGGGAACCGCCATATATATAGGGACAGCATACCCTTTACTGTGTACTAGCAGACAGGGACACAGTATTCTTTCTGAGCTGCTGTGCGGTCAGTGGTTTGGAAGCAAGCTGCTGGAGACAAGCAACTACCTGTAGGAGACTACGCTGGATCGGCGGATCCTTTGTGAAGCTCATTTACCGACTGCGGACGCGGTCGGAAAGGTATTATAAATAAGTGCACCAACACCGGTACCTGCAGGCGCTGATCCCGCCTTGGGGGAGGGTTCTTTGGGGACACTGGGCTGAGTGACCAAGGGACTGGTCCAGTACATTGGACACGGTGTGGGGTACACTCGGTGGTGGGAAACGGGGACATTGCTCCAGTTGAAGTGTGGCAAGGCTACAGGTGTCTGATTGCTTTTACCAGCCATTCATGCACTGTGATTATATGTGTAATATGTGCGATAAGTGTATAATTAGGGTTTGCATTCACTTACTAGTAAAAGGTTACAACGTTGTTGCTTATTATCATTATTCTTGCCTAGGGGAATCTTACTTATTGGGGATCCTGTGTAAGTGGAGGCGCTGCCAAGTACATATTGTTACCCCAGGCTCCCAGTTAGCGGAGGCCCAGATCTTGCTGAGCCAGCAGGTATATACAGCATTAGTAGTCTTTCTATATCAGCAGGAAAGAGGGCTACAAATACATGATTCGTTTACTAATGACGTAGCAAAACCATAAAAAAAATGGTTTGAGAGAAAAACATTTTCTACAAAGTGCTGTAGTGCAGGGTATACATGGTTATTTTCGAACCATTAGGTTATACCCTCTGTTTTACAGTAACGCAGGGGGTATACCCCAGTGTTTCATGCCCTGGGATTCCGTGAAAGGATCAAAAGGGGCTGGGGGACTTCCCTGTTCTCCCAGAGCACAGAGAAAGCAGGGCAGTTGCTAGGGGGTTGGCTAGTTTTCTCCAACCTGATTTGCTGCTCCTGGCTAATGCAGCCAATAGGGAGGTGGTGTTAGGAGACAGGGGGTGGGTGCCTAGCAGAGGAGGTGTCAGCATGGCAGGAGAGAGGAGAGGCTTGGTGTCTGTCCTGTCTGTCTATCCTGTCCTTCCTGTCTGTCCTGTCCATCCTGTCCGTCCTGTCCTTCCTTGTACTGCTCTATCCTGGTGTCTGTGTGTGTTTGTTTTCTGTAACTCCTGTGACTCTCTGTCTGTCTCTGTCCTATGTCTCCTGTGACTCGCTGTCAGTCTCTGCCCTGTGTCTAGGGTTGGCAGGTGTACAGTATTGAACTGTACTTTGGAGACTATGGACATGTATGTTATATTACCTCTCTGGACAGTGACCTGACCGGCTTGGGGGAGCCGCAGGATTTCCCCGAGCAAGGAGAGAGTGGGGCTGTTGCTAGGGGGGCTGGGCAGCTTCCTCCCTCCTGATTTGCTGCTTCTGGGTAATGCAGCCAATCTAGAGGTGTCAGGAGCCACCTGGTAACCCTACCTGTGTCTCCTGTGACTCTGTCTGTCTCTGTCCTGTTTGATTCTGTGCCCTGTCTCCTGTAACTCTCTTTCGTGTGTCTCCTGTGGCTCTGTCTGTCTTCTGTGACTGTCTATCTCTGTCTGTCTCTGTCCTGTGTCCATTATTGATTATCAACCTTGTAAGTTGGTCTTCCTGTCAAGTAATTGAATTAGGCATTACCATGTCAGGGTAAGTGACTTTAAATACTTTCCTTTAGAATTAGGTTGGGAGTCATCAAAGCCAGGGTCGGATTAAGACCTTTATAGGCCCTAAGCACGGAAAAGATTTTGGTGCCCCATATGTAATTTAAAATAAAAACAATTACATAAAACTTACATGTATGCTGAAATAAAAATAGCAATTTTTTTAGAATTTCACTAAAAACGGCATAAATATTTGGCCTTATTACCATTACTGTATGTCTTTTTAAGTTACTACCAAAACAGTATAATACTTACATTTGCTTTAAACATAATTGCAGTATTGAAAATTAGACAAAAGTTTTGTACATACGAAACACTGAATTTTGAAACAAATTTGAAACCAAGAAACAAAGTCTTAGTATATGAATTCTAGTCTTTCTATGGCTTGCGTCGCCCCAAACCATACAGAAATGAGATTATGCGCAAAATGTGGGGGTTACGCAAAGCCATACATTGGCCGCGTAGTAGGGATGCAGCAACGAGCCATAGAGAACTAACATATAAAATGGCGTCAGTCCTGCCATCTAACGGTGAAAATGAGAATGATATTAGAAACGGCAGATGTTGCAACTATTTGTGACCTACAAATCAACACGTACACATTTATCACATATCGCGCTTAATATTCGATTGGCCAAAGTTGTCCACAAAGGGCCAATGTTACCACAGTTTTCGATATATATAATATACAGTATATGGAAAAAAACAAAAACAATCAAACATATATAATTCAAAAAAATGTAATAATAATTAAACATACATTTATTGCAACACATGACAGGAGAAGGAAAAAGATCGATGCAGCAACCACTCCTAATGTAGACTGAGACTCACCAGGAAAAAGTGAAGTAAAAACCTTTTATTGGACTACATAAAACAGATTCTGTCACGAACAAAAATAGAAACCTCCTCCCACGCGTTTCGAGCAAAACTGCTCTTTCTCAAGGAGTATACACATGTATGTGGTGTCCTATGAGCTTAATAGACGGTTTCTTCTGTTTCCAACACATGACAGGATCTGACTTCCTCACATTATTTCGATCTACGTTTGTAGTACACCCCCTGGTTTAGGTGGGGATACGTTATAAAAGAGAACAGAAAAATGGGGAAGAGTATATAGTGGAGTGTAAGAAAACTCAACAAAGTTTTGATTTTCTCATGGTGACTACTTTGATGCTTTTTAAGAAATATCAAAATCTTTAAAAAAAAAAAAAAAAAAAATATTTTTTTTTGTGGTGCCCTGCTTTGCTGCTGCCCTAAGTACGTGCTTAGTCTGCCTTTTGGGTAATCCGGCCATGATCAAAGCCTTATGCAGAGTATCCAATCTGGCAGTAACTGCTATTGACTTAAATGGCCGTGATCGTTAGATCGGGCGCAATATCCCGCATCCCACTTTAAGTGACCTTAAAGTAATTTAGGCCCGGATCCACAAAAGGGGGTTAAGCTTTATTTGCATTTCATATGAATTGGAGCAAAGGCGTGCTAAAGCTTAGCCCACTTTTGTGAATGTGGAATGTCTAAAAATTGAAAAGTATCTTATAGTTCCCTGTACTTATGAATTTTTCATTAAAATATTACAAAGCGACACAGAGGAGAAAGTATATTTCATTAGCATAATGTTATAGATCTGAAAAATAATATTTCGTTTGTTTACGTTCTATGTTTAAATCTCTATTTTCTACATATTTACAGGGGAACATCATTTTATGCCCGCTATTTAATAGGTATATGAAACCAGCCATAATATTTCATATCATTTTTTCAATGTTATAATGTAGCATATAATTAGATTGATCAAGAACCTGCTATTGACTTTTTTAACCATTCCAAATGTCAACTCGATATTATGTCTGCTGAATAATGTGTTATTAAGCCTGGGCTCTGATAGAGCTCTGGGATATCAGCTGCCGAGTCAAGAATCAGACATCCATATTATGTGTCACCTATTAGAAAAACATGTGTTTAATATTTCAGTACAGTTTTACCACTGCTGACAAAATATAGGAAACCAATCTATCTTTAGTCTTTTTCAAACACCTCACACATCTCTTTTAAGAACAACTGAGCTAGAAAACTGAAGAGCTACGTGTGTGATGTAAATTTAAGAAAAACACTTCCTCACGTCTTTCCCCACCACTCACTGTGCGAACCAGGGGAACTGATTTCAAGTATATTCCTCTGATCTTGATTTTGATCTAGAAAAGATTACCTTTTTTTCCTTTCATTGTACCATTTTTCCTCCTACGGCCGCTTTTATAGTACTGGCGACAGCGACGGTGACGCTACCCGTGACGTCACACGTCGCCATTGCTGCAGCGAAAGTTGCACACTGGTGTGTGATGTCGCTGGCGGCAAGGGGCTATGTGATTGGCTGCTGCCAGTCACGTGGTGCGGCTGTCTCTGGAAATCTCGAATTCTTTTGACTACAGCGATTTTGGTCGCTGTGATGTCACACGTCGCCGTCATATTAAGTTGCTTTGCAGCTGCACACTGTCGCCGTCGCTGTAGCCAGTACTATAAACACAGCCTAAGGCTGAGCCCCTGCATCCTCCATGAGGATGTCTTTAGGGGGGGCTCACGCGAGCGTCCGCAGGCCTGCTGAGGCGCTGGATTTTTAAGCCGACAGCCAAACTGTTTTTCAGAGCGCTGTCGGCTGAAAATATCCAATCAGCGCGGAGCGGCGTGACGTTGGCGCCGTGACGTTGGCGCTGTGACGTTGACGTCGGTGCGTCGCGGGCGATTGACCCAGCGACGTCACTGCCCCGCCTCCCTCAGTCTCCCCCCGCCTCCCGATCGCGCCCACTGGCTCGCCTGCATGGGCATGAAATCGCGCAGATTTCAGCAGGCGAGCCTCAGCGCGCCTCAGCCCTGCTATCCCTTCTATGGCCCCAGCCTAAGAGTTTTGAAATACTATGTGTCTAACTTAGAAAATGTAAACACATACTTTCCTGCTGTGTATGTTGGGTTTGAACAATGGGGGCTATGTGCTAAGGCAATTTTAAAGCATATTAAATAGCAAATTAAATATCATCATTCCAAATTGTACCTCTATGTGTCAATGTATTAAGTGTTTTGCTCCAATTGCTTGCTGCATCTTACAATTTGGGGAGTGTCAAAATTAGTTTTGGTGGAGTTGCATGATGCACATATATTTTAAGGACATATCAAATTATGCATCTGTATGTATCACTTTTTGTACCTTGAATCTGCATCAAAACATCTGGTGGAATAACTGTCTGGCTTCCAACTATCGGCTCCATATGTAAGAAACTGTTTCTTACTTTTGAAGCAACTGTGCTCCAAAATATGGTGCAATGTATGAAAACATACTGTCTGGTCCATGTGCTGAGAAATGGCCTGCGTTAAGCGTGCAGATGTGAATGGAATGTAGTAAAAAACAAACAAAAGGTGACTGTATATAAATAGACCAAAGACTCTTAATAGTGGCAGGATCAAGTTGCTATATAGCAACCCAACAATGTATTTGACCCAGTATGGATTTTTCATTATATAGGATAACAAAAAGGTATTATTTTCACAGTATGGCTATTATGAATAAAATTGCACTAATACTTTATATCTACTAAAACAAATTCTAAATAGAAAAATACACATAATTCTGTTTTAATTAAAATTGTATCAATCAGGTATTCAACATCAAGCGATGTAATAAAAATAATTTCAAACAGCACATTAGGTATCATATGTGTAGCCTAGCCTCTGGCTGCTACTTTTTTTCCTGGGCCCTACCAGTGTAAGTCCTGTTAGGTGCAGGCAGTGGATGGGTTAATTCCTGCAGAAAGGCCTTGTGTGGTTTTGCAGCCTTAGAGACATTGATGCATCTAAGGGCGGGCCTAGCAACAGCCAGATAGTGTCCGCCTGAAGGGTGGATACTGATTGGGCCACATACTGGATGTGATGGCCTATCAGTATCCAGATCTGTCTTGTTATGAGACAGAGTTACAGTCACACCCAAAGGGTATAAATACTGGCACTCTCACAAAAGTAGGAGTGTCTCTCTCCTCTCCCTGTGGAGTGAGTACCATCTACCCTGTGTATCACTAGGAGGCCTCAGGAGGAGCACCATTACCATCACCAGGCCTAACAGGAAAGATATGTCAGGAGTTAGCAAACTTTTTATGCCGAGCCCCCCTTTTCATCCATTACATTTCTCGCCCCCCCCTGCCTGATGTAATCAAAATCACATGACGTCAGAGCAACCAATGAGGGCGAACCATATTTGTAACGCCCCCGCCACGCGTCTACAAAAAAAGTATTTATAACACAAATTACATCACTTAATAATAAATATTATATTTGTCTTATAGCGTCCCCATTTATGCTGTATTATTAATCTCTCTCTTCCAGTCACATTAGGACCTCTCAGGACCTCTCTCCCCTCTTCCACAGTCTCACACTCCTCTCCCAGTCTCTCCCTCTCCCAGTATTTCTCACTCCCCCCACACTCTCACCCCCCCTCCCCATATCACACTGTCACACTCTCACCCCCTCCCATGTCACACTCTCACCCCCCTCCCCATGTCACACACTCACTCCCTCTATGTCACACTCTCACTCTCACCGCCTCCCCATGTCACACTTTCACACTCTTACCCCCCTCCCCATGTCACACTCTCACCCCCCTCCCCATGTCACACTCACACTCTCACCCCCCCTCCCCATGTCACACTCTCTCACACTCTCACCCTCCATGTCACACTCTCACTCTCACTCCCCCTCCACATGTCACACTCACCCCCCTCCCCATGTCACACTCACACACTCACCCCCGTCCCCATGTCACACTCTTTCACACTGGCACTCTCACCCCCCCCCATGTCATACTCTCACTCTCACCCCCTCCCCATGTCACACTCACCCACCCTCCCCATGTCACTCTCACCCCCTCCCCATGTCACACTCTCTCACACTCTCACTCCCTCCCCATGTCACACTCTCACACACTCACCCCCTCGCCATGTCACACTCACACACTCACATCCCCTCCCCATGTCCCACTCACACACTCACCCCCCTTCCCCATGTCCCACTCACACACTCACCCCCCCTCCCCATGTCCCACTCTCCCCCCTCCCCATGTCCCACTCTGACACTCACTACCCTTCCCCATGTCCCACTCTCACACTCTCCCCCCCTCCCCATGTCCCACTCTGACACTCACCCCCCTTCCCCATGTCCCACTCTCACACTCTCCCCCCCCTCCCCATGTCCCACTCTGACACTCACCCCCCTTCCCCATGTCCCACTCTCACACTCACCACGCTGATGCAACAAGGAGGTGCTGGAGGAGCTGTGTAGCACAGCGCCACCTAATGGCCTAAAGAAAAATTGCAGCTAGAGACTGCTTTTTTTCCTCTGCTCCTGGCAAAATCACCACCACTACCTGCACCCCCCCTAAACAATATTGCACCCCCCAGCTGGGTGCGACCCCCAGTTTGCGCACCGTTGAGATATGCAATGCTGTGAGATCTGTACCTGCAATAAACACCATTGTACCATCATCGGTGTGATTCCCTGTCTGAGAAGAAGAAAAGGTGTTAGTATGGCCTCTCCTTCCATCCAAAGGATCCATGCTGACTGGAGGCGCTGCAACCACGAATAAGGTACCCTGTTAATCCTGTCCTGTTCTCTCCACAACACTGCGGAGCACTCAGCCCTCTTGTTGCCCCTACAATCTATCCTTAACGCTGCTGCCAGAATCACTCTACTCTTTCCTAGATCTGTCTCAGCATCTCCCCTCATGAAATCCCTCTCCTGGCTTCCGATCAAATCCCGCATCTCACACTCCATTCTTCTCCTCACTTTTAAAGCTTTACACTCTTCTGCCCCTCCTTACATCTCAGCCCTAATTTCTCGTTATGCACCATCCAGACTCTTGCGTTCTTCTCAAGGATGTCTTCTTTCTACCCCCTTTGTATCTAAAGCCCTCTCCCGCCTTAAACCTTTTTCATTGACTGCCCCTCACCTCTGGAATGCCCTTCCCCTCAGTACCCGACTAGCACCCTCTCTATCCACCTTTAAGACCCACCTTAAGACACACTTGCTTAAAGAAGCATATGAATAGGACTGTGGCTATTCTGAACACATGGCACATAAAGCTTGGCCCTCTGCAGACGCACGTACCAGAACTCCCTCCTACTGTCTCTGTACGTTCTCCCTACCTACCAATTAGACTGTAAGCTCCTCGGAGCAGGGACTCCTCTTCCTTAATGTCTAAAGCACTTATTCCCATGATCTGTTATTTATATTATCTGTTATTTATTGGATTACCACGTGTATTACTGCTGTGAAGCGCTATGTACATTAATGGCGCTATATAAATAAAGACATACAATACAAAAGGTCTGCACCACTGCAAATATGGAGTAGCACAAGAAGTAGACCCCAATCTCACTTAGGAGGGGGGTAAAAGGGCTACATATGTATGAAGTTTTCATACTGTACACAGGGCTGCCAACGTGTTGACGTCCCAGGCCCCCAGCGTGGCCGTTTAAAAAAAAAACGCAGTGTGGCTGCACCCGGCCAGCCGTTTGGTGTCCCGCCTGCTACCGCCCCCCCCCCCCCCCCAGCAGCACCGCCACCCTTCGCGGCCGTCCCCAACCGCAGTACCGCCGGGCCCCCCCCCCGCATCACTGCCAGGCACCGGGCGTCCCGCCAGCTACCGCCCCTGCAGCACCGCCACCCCCCGCGGCCGTCCCCCCCCCCTGCAGTATCGTAGGGCCCCCCGCATCACTGCCAGCCGCCGGGTGTCCCGCCAGTCCCACCAACTACCACCCCCCCCCCAGCACCGCCACCCCCCTGCGGCCGCCCCTCCTCCCCCCTGCACCACCACTGGGCCCCCCACAGTACCGCTAACCATCGCATCACCGCCCCCCCCCACAGCAACGGCCCACCGCAGCCACCAGCCCCCCCCCCCCCTGCAACAACCGGCCCTCTGCAGCCACCGGCACACCACCCCCCCCCCCATCCCCAAGGTAAGTCTAATTTGTATATGTATTGGGGGGTTGGGGTATTTTTTATATGTATTGGGGGGGTCGAGGTATTTTTTATATGTATTGGGGGTGTTGGGGTATTTTTTATATGTATTGGGGGGGTCGAGGTATTTTTTATATGTATTGGGGGTGTTGGGGTATTTTTTATATGTATTGGGGGTTGGGGTATATTTTTGTATATGTATTGGGGGGTCTGGTACTTTTTATATGTATTGGGGAGTATTTGTATATCTTTTGGGAGTATTTTTTATATGTATTGTGAGGGTCTCGCATATTTTAGCATTGTGTCCAGTATTTTTGGACACGCCACCTGGCAAACCTAGCCGCCCTTTCCTCCCCCCCCCCCCCCAGCCATCCTGCAGCCTAACACCCCCCCCCCCCACCACCCTGTAGCAACGGCACCCCCTTCACAGCCACCCTCCCTCCTGCAGCGACGGCCCCCCCAGGAGCAGCCACCAGCCCCCCTATTAGTAGCCACTGGCCCCCCCATTAGCAGCCACCGCCTCCCCCTGTAGCAGCCACCAGGCCACCGCCCACCCCATAGCCACCGAGCCTGACCTGAGACCATCCACAAGGTGTCTGATTTTTATTTGTATTGGGGTGTATTTTTTATATGTATTGGGGGGTGGGGGTGTATTTTTTGATATGTATTTGGGGGGTGGAGGAATATTTTTATATGTATTGGGGGGGTGGTGTGTATTTTTATATGTATTGGGGGGTGGAGGAATATTTTTATATGTATTTGGGGGGTGGAGGAATATTTTTATATGTATTGGGGGGTGGAGGAATATTTTTATATGTATTTGGGGGGTGGAGGAATATTTTTATATGTATTTGGGGGGGTGGAGGAATATTTTTATATGTATTGGGGGGGGTGGAGGAATATTTTTATATGTATTGGGGGGGTGTGGTGTGTATTTTTATATGTATTGGGGGGTTAAGTAATAGTTGCGCGCTCAAAAAAAAAAATTCAGTGGTCGGTGCGCTATGGGTTGGGGGGGCATTTGTCCTGGGCCCAAGGATTTCTGTTGGTGGCCCTGACTGTACATACAAAGATAAGTTTTGGAAAATGTGTATTACTTTTTACCACAGAAATGTTGACGCATAACAAAAATGTAAAATAAAATCTCGACATACATGCCCCTATGTACTCCAAAATCACATAAGTTAATGGCCTGATCACATAACCCCTGATATATTTCATTAACATAAACATACGTAACCTTCCTGTAGCACTGTTGCCCAGAGCCTCACTTTGTTTCACTGTTGGTTCCTTCCCAACACAGAGGCTGTTTTGATAACCTCATCGATGACCTTCCTTGATGACATACATCTTCTTTACATAAGATGAAAATATACAAAAGTTAAGCTGTTCCTTGTTGATAAGTACATGGTTATTTATTTGTGCTTGAATATGCATTTCATTTTACTATGCAGCCTGCTTATTCCGCTTGTCTTCTTCGTACTCTGGCTGGCATGTTCTTGATGAACACAAATATATAAAGGGGATGGTCCCCGCTCTGCTAATCATTGATTTAATACGTACTAGAGGGGTGCTGTAGGGAAATGAGATTAGAATGTATACACAAGTACAGAAGTCCCTCTATAAGTACTCAACCTCTACTGAATATAAATAATATAATAAATGTTTATTGAGATGAAAACAAAAAGGAATGAGTATAAAAACCTAATGCAGCGCTTTGAGACCCTAAAAATATGCTCTACTGCTTAAGTGAGGATCCAAAATGGATATAGTGTCCTTTAAAATCTAAAATAGAAGAAAAGATGTCCTCTGGCGCGTTGTCTCAAGTATATTCATTTTAGTCCAAAATAAAAATAAGAGAAGAGAGCAATGTATCAATACAGGTTAATTAACCCTTAAAGTTCACACATTTGAATTCATGCACTTACAATTTTGCTTAGCTTGTGTTGTAATTATTTTCTTGTCCGGAGTGTCAGAGGTTAATCTATACAGGCTAGGTCTCCAATACATATAGACTTGTAATGGAAATAGAAGAGAGAAAAGATCATGGCACACTAAATTTATTACAGAAGACTAGATTAAGAACAATATTACACTAACAGCCAGTATAGTAAAAAACAGTGTTTTTGGATAGCTTCCCAGCGTGTGGTAGTATCTCTTTGCTTTGATGGTAATGTTGCTCACATATTGTAGAGTCCATGGTCCCCTTCCGCTGTGTGTCCGCTACGTCCATCACCTCCGATTTCCTTTAGTGGGGACACTGCGCCTCTCCTACTCTCCTGTACCTTGCGCACGGTCAGGGGTACCGAGAGGAAATATTACACGCAGCAGTGTCTCATTCACACTCGTATTCACATACAAGTAACTGCAGGGCCAGCAGCCAGTAGCTTCCGCAAAGGGGAATCCTCACCACACGTCACATGTTGTAGAGAGCTATGGTGGCTCAGTAAGTCCAAAAATCTAACATGTTTCGCCAACTCTGATGAAGCATTGGCGAAACATGTTAGATTTTTGGACTTACTGAAAATATCTCTTTTCTATCCAGGTTTCCTGTAATGGAGGCGGGGAGACTGATATAGGCAGCCTCGTGTGGTGTGGAAAACGAACAAACAGTGCCGTTGAAAACAGATCAAAACGGAGAGCTCAGTGCAACGAGTGGCTGCCTCTTGGGGCCCACATCTCAGTTTAATCTAGCTAGTAGAGTCTCTTGTTGTAACAGATAATCCTGCTGATACACTTACTGAGACCTAGCGTCTCAGTGTCTCCGTCGCGCTGATGATGTCAGTATCTATGCGTCATGTGCAACCCGGCACGAGTTTCGTGCCTATTCGAACAGCTTCGGGGGTAGGCGGTCTCTGCCTTCGTATAGGCCCTGGTGGTCATGGTGATCAATTTTCGGTTCGCTATGCTTATGATCCGATCTGGCAGTTGTTGTTAGAAGCAGCAGACTGCCAAATTAAAATGAGAACTTTCTCTTACAATAACTACAATGTCCCAAATATTGAATGAATGTTTATTCCACTTAGATAAAGCGAAATTAGGTGATATGAGGTTGTTTATGAGCTAATGCTTCTACTATCATTAGATTGGCATGATTAAGCAGAATAGGTCTTTATATGAACATAAATGGAGCAAAACTGATTATAAAATTGATCACTATAATGTAAAGTAATTCTATCAATGCTAAAGGGACTGCAATCCTTGGTTCATATGTGTCCATCTGTATTTTATATATATATATATATATATATATATATATATATATATATATATATATATATATATATATATATATATTACTGTATAATATAATATATAATATATTACTGTATGCTCATTTGCATGTCTTAGACAGGTCTGCAACCCCACCTTCCACCATTATCACCCAGCACTTCCACAGCAGCAAGGGATTCTGGGAAATTACATGCAAATGAGCACACAGTGCCACCTTTTGCTTCAAAACCATTTTTAACACGGTTCCCTATAGGCTTAAGCTTGCTGCATGGTCACAGCTTTGAGCACAGCCAGGGTTAAGATGCATAGCCAGGGTTAAGATGCATAGCCAGTAAACCCACCCACAGACAGCTTTTTTTTTTTGTAGCCCGGGTGGTGAAAAAGTGATTTCACCTCTAAAAACCGTGCTCATGGTCAAGTGAGACCAGGTGCGCAAAACTTGTGACTATAGGCTCCGGAGAGCTGCAAGTCCATGACATGGTCAGTCCTCTTCAGCCACGAGGGCCAGGAAAAGTCCTGATGTTACACCGACGTCGTCATCCGAAGAATCCGACGTCCATCCTATCCCCTCCCCGTGCAGTAGGCGCAGCAGGAGGTTCCAGGTCTTTAGGGCTTTCAGCTCACGCCTACTCGCCCACCGCAGTCTTCTCCCGAGGGAATGGCGACCACCGACCAGCACGCAGTCTTGCATTCTCCGAAGAAAATTAGGTGACTGATAACCCAAAAATAAAAAAACACAATCCATGGTGCGAGTGCTCCAGTGCGCTGTGCAATGCAGTGCAGGAAGTGCTCAGACGAAACAACAAGATGTGCACAAGTGCACGCCAGACCCGGAAGCCTGGCGGGTTAAAAAATAGTGGCGAACCCCTCAGCGGAAGGCAATAAGGTGTGCCAGTGCAGAAAAATGTAGGGGTGTGCAAATAAATTTATCCGTGCAAAAGTCGAAGTGCGTGTGGGAACACTTGACTCCACCAGGTTAACCACTCCTGGGGTGCCGTGATAAAATAGCCCGGGCTACATATCCGCTCTTCCCGGCCATGACCAGAGGACCAAGTGCAGTCACGACGGGTCTATCCTTCAAAAAAGTGACAAAAACCCTCCACAGCAAAGCATATAGTAAATGGAAATATTACTGAATGCTCATTTGCATGTCTTAGATAGGTCTGCAACCCCGCCTTTCACCATTATCACCCAGCACACAGCACTTCCACTGCAGGAAGGGATTCTGGGAAATGACATGCAATTGAGCACACAGTGCCACCTTTTGCTTCAAAACCATTTTTAACATGGTTCCCTATATAAGAAGATATATATATCTTCTCTTCCTATATCCATAGATAAATCTCTATTGAACTACGGATCATCTTAAGGTAAGTGCAGTTGTTGTGTGTTAGGCTGAGTCCATGCTCCCTGCTTGCTCGCTGAGGCGCGCTGAGGCTCAGGGAAAGCGGGTGCTTTCCCTGGCCTTGCGGTTGCTTACCGCACGCGCCGTCAGCGGGCCGTCAGGGGGCGGGCCAGGGGCGGGCGCGTCACTGGCCGGGGGCGGGCCAGTGACGTCATGGAGCTGGTTCGCCCTCATTGGGCGAACCGCTCACGTGACCGGCCTGTCGCGCCGGCAAGCGGGGGAATTTTAAATTCCCCTAAGACCTGCGCTTCCGCAAGCGCGCGGAAGCGCAGGTGAGCCCCTACTAAAGCCGTTCTAATTGCGGCTGTAGGGGCTCAGTGCTGAGCGGGAGCGCGCCTCAGCACGCTGCCGCCAGCAAGCGGTTAACATGGCCGAGGCCTTAGACATACTGTTTTCTTCACAATTGTGACTTATTTGAATCATTGTCTAAGTTTAAACCTCACATTGTATTCTTCATGTAATGTTATCATAACAGATGTTGCTGACATTGTAACATTTGTGCAAAGTTGTTGCTGACACAGTCTGTTCCTATTTGTGGATTGTTTCCAATTGTCCGAAGTTACTATGCACCTACTGATCTCCTATGGATAGATAATACTCTAGATACAGCTATTATGATTTTTACATATAAGATGGACTCTATTTCTTAACAGTTGAGGGCTGTAATTACTTCTCATAGAATTGCTGTATAAGCAAAACCCTAATTTAACCCTTTAGGGGTTTGTGTTCCCAGAGTGTATATCCTTTTTGTTTCCATTTTTAATGAAGCATCATCTGTATCACCCTTCCTATTGTATCCCTAGTGAGGAATGGTCTATTCCTTTGAAAGTGATATGTTTGAGTTCACCATTATGTACTTGATTCATGTGTCTGGCTACAGGGGTATCTATGTTATTTCTAATTGTACCTATGTGCTCCAAAATGCATATTTTAAATTGGCGTGATGTTTTGCCAACGTATACTTCATCCACTATGGCCTCCTGAATCAGATGCACTCTGACCAGGGCAGAAACTTTGAGAGTGAGCTCATCAAGAAGCTGCTTCAATTGCTCAATATCCAGAAGTATAGAACTACTCTGTATCATCCAGAGGGAGATGCTCTGCCCGAGAGGTTCAAACGAATGCTGCTCGCCATGCTCGGCATCCTGACGGGCTCACAAAAGAGCGAATGGAGCAAGCACGTGGAAGCGATGGTGCATGCCTATAATTGCACACGACATGAGTCCACAGGTTATACCCCGTACTTTATGATGTTTGGGTGAGAAGCACTGCTGCCTGTGGACATCCTCTTACAGGTATGGGGTACCGAATACTGCTAATTTCAAATATGTGCAAAGACTTAAAGCCAGCATGCAACGCGCTTACCAACAAGCGGAGAAGGCTGCAGCCCAGTTGAACGCCGGCAACAAGTGCCGGTATGAACACAAGGTCCGTTATTGGGAACTAAAGCCCAGAGATGCTGTTCTCCTATGCAATCTAGGAATACCCGGTAAGAACAAGCTGGCAGACCGCTGGTGTGACAGAGCCTTTGAAGTCGAGTCCCATATGCCAGGCCTCCCGGTCTACCGCAAACGAGACGTGAATGGCCGGGTAAAGGCCTGGCACAGAAATCACCTGTTGCCCATTCCCCAAGTAGGAGACATTGATCCTGAATCAGAAACAATAGTAAGGGCCAGTGAGCCAGAGGGGTCCGAAGAGCAATTGGATCCTCTGCTGGTTCCAATGGAGGCTGGTGGGCACCTCCCGAAGAAGCACCGGGTAATGGGCCTGCCCCTCATGTACCTACACCCGTGGCTTCAACAAACTGCCCATTAAATCCAAGAAGCCAAAGTTTTGTGCTCAGTAGAGACTTTAATGAGACAGAATAGCCCCTCACAGATGGGGCAAGGCCCCAGGACTATGATAGACTTTCTGCAGTGGTAACCACAGAAGAAGAGCCTCGCAGAAGTCAGCGAGAAAGATGCCCTCCCAGTCTCAGCAGCTGGCTATGAGAAAGCTGGCCTCAGTTATCAACATGTTTGTTGAGATGTATAACATTGTTTAGAGCTTGCATTCGTTAAGTTATATATTATGTACATCATTTTCATTATATAACTTTTCTGTGTTATGTTATACGCTGTCCCAAGTAGGGACGTTGGGGTTTTCACCAGGGGGATGATGTAGCTAGGTCCCTTACCCTACCCCCATTGCGGGTGCGGGGGATGAGAGGCTATTGCAGGGGCTACCGGGTCACCGGGGCTCTTCGGCGAGAGCCCGAACAGGGCGCCGCAATTGTTGGTGTGTGCTGCGCATGTGCAGAAGCAGTTGCGCATGCGCAGAAGGTTTCTAAGTGGGGCGGCACCTTGCTCCTACCTGCGCATGAGCAGTAGCAAGGACATGCCGCGGCAATTACACCCATAGGCTCCGCGAGAACTACAAGCCCCACAAAGCACAGGGGCAGTTAGTCTGGTGTTGGTGTGCAGCCAGTAGGGCTCCAGGGTTCCCCTGTTCAGGAAGGATACATTTGGCGCGCTCAGGAGAGCACGCCAGTCGGAAGAGGGAGCTGGATCAAGCAGGTAGTATCTCAGAGCTGGCTCTGAGACTAGGCCTAGTATATTCCCCCTTAGGCCCCAGCTAGGCCCCGACTCACAGTAGCTTGTGGTTGCTGCAGGGAAGGCCCCTTAGATAGGGACGCTTTCCCATTGTACTGTCTACTGTCAAGGACACAGTGAGGATGCTGCACGATGATTGTGTCCTGTGGTCTGGGACAGACCACCTCCGTTGTGACAGACTCTGTATGGTGATATTATCCACGCGGGAATTCACCCCATGTGGAGGCGGACACCATCGCGGACGAAGACAACGTTGGATCAGATGGGTCCCCTTGTTAATCTGCATTACCCGGGTGCTGGAGCCCCGGGCAGGTACCCAACTAAGCGCACCAATACTTCACGGAATAGCGATATCTCCTAAACTTTTGGGTGGGTCCTGACATTGGGGAAAAGGACATCAGCGTATTGGTAGCAAGCACCCTATGTACTTTGGGGACACTCATTGGTGGTACGGGGCTGGGCCTATTATACTGTGTGGTACAGGGTACTGTTATAGTGTGTTCAGTAAAGGTTGTTATCATATACCTGTGTGTGTATTACTGGTATTGCTCCGGTAAGGGGCTTATCCCACCACGTTGGGATCCCTTGCAGGTGGAGGCGCTGCACTGAGATGAACCAGTATCACCCCAGGCTCCCAGCGGCAGAGGCTCAGGCCTCCTGGTTGCCTGACAGGTAATAGCAATACCGGTAGTTCCTTCCTACGGGGGAACAAAGGCTATATATATATATATATATACTGTATATATATGTAGCCCTGTGTGGTTTGGGCTATAGGTCTGCCCTCCTCCTGGCTGTAATCCCTGCATAAGGGCAGGTTTGCCAGGATCAATCATGGGTTTTCCCCACTTCAGGCAGTACACTGAGGCAGTGAAGGCAGGTCATCAGGCTCCGTGTCCAATCAGAAGACACAGGGGCGGTGCCTATTGGAGCTACTTAGGGCATTGCCTATTTAGTGAGTCTGTCCCTGGAGTGAGAGGGACAGACTCACTAAACTTCCCTACGGGGAGTGAGAGTGTGCACCCCATACCTCCTACCTTTCCTAGAGGGTAGGGGAAGAGCTGGACCCACTCTTGGTGCCCTAGGCCGGGAGTGAGGTCAGGGACATCCTGAGGGAAGACAGCCTGCAGTGGAACCTGTCTACTGAATAGAGAAGAGACCAATAAAGATCTTACACTTTTATCTATACTTCTGCCTGAGAGTGAAGTGTATCGGGAGGAGGGGAAGGAGAACTCTCTTGTAGGTACTTTACCCCATACAGCTGGGGGCTGCAGGAGATGGAGGCACTGCACCAATAGGAGACGGAGGCACAACCCCAGAAGCCTGTCCTGTTCTCCCCCATGTCATTGCGGGAGACTCGGGGCCCTTGTTACCTGCAGGTATGCACCACTCTGAGACATGTAGCCTGAGCATTAGACTCCCTAGGAGACCCTATTTGAGATGGGAGGGGGGGGGGTTGAGGGATATATATATATATATATATATATATATATATATATATATATATATATATATATATATATATATATATATACACACATATATATATATATATATATATATATATATATATATATATATATATATATATATATATATATATACACATATATATATATTCCATTTACACATTAAACAGGGATTTTGTGCATGCAAAGTGTACTATTGAAACAGCGGTGAAGTAACACTGAATAAGAACAAAAAGTCACAAAATGTAATAATAATACATGAATCGTTGTTTATTTGAAATATTTCTGCTGGAAGTATTTATTGATATTATATACATTTTCAGTATATTCCAACTATGGGAACAGGGGGAAAACCAGTATATACCCAATGGACAATAATTCCAACCTTATACTTCCATTTCCTTTTTTTTTAGGAACAGCCACATTTCTCTAAAGGAAAAAAAAAAATATTTCTGTTCTATCTTAAAGAATAAAGATCAGAAACCTTTTTGAAAAATGCCCTTTGGTTGATTGCTAAACGTCGGGCATGGTACCATTTTAATAACACTGGGCACCTTGACAATATCGCGGGATAGGGAACTGAAAATCCCCAAATATTCCCTATAGTTATTCGTTCCACTACAGTGCAGTCACTAATGCAACCTGTGGCCACTCGGTGTAATGCAGGGTGTGAGATGTCACAGAGCAGCTCACAGACCCAGCCCCTGCTTTGTCTCCTCCCAGCTCTGCAGCCCTGATCACTCACTGACTCAGGCTAAGGGAGGGGGATATTCCAAGCCATTCAATTACCCTCCAGCAGCCATCTTCACTTCCTTTTCTCATCGCGACCCCCAATACACCCCCCCCCCAAAAAAAGGATCCCTCTTTTCTTCACCCCCCACAGTCCTAGTGGTCGGGGAAGGCTTCTGTTGATCCCCAACTCCTGCCTGACATTTTTCATTTGGAGCAGTGGAGGAGGGAGGTGTCGTTTTGTGCAGAGTGCTGCTGCATTCCTAGATCTGCCAGAGGTTGGAGTCTGCTGCATGGGAAAGAGACCGGGAGCAGCAGAGGGGAATCCCACACACATCCATCACCAGCCCTCTTACTTTCTCTCCAGCGGTGCAACCCCCCCTCTCTGCTACTGAACCGGTCTGCACAAAGAGAAGCCACAGAGAGGTGGGGAGGGGGTAAACAAGGAGAGCAAAGCGATCAACGTGGCCGGGTGAGTGAAATCCCTTCCTTAATGCTCACACAACTTTTCCATTCACCCCCTTTTCAAAGGTTGAGCCCAGTAACCCACCGCCCCCACCCCCCTAAACAATTAATACAGGGGCTATTCCATCCTCCACTTTGCAAATGAATGAGAGGGGGGGGGGGGGGGGTCAGTTGAGCGCTGGCAGGGAGAGGGTAGTGGAGCATCAGGATTCCAACTCATCAGTATTAATACTAAGCTGTGGGGGATCTGCAGTTGGTTTGCATCTGCTGCTTCTTCTTCTTCCAGTCCCCACTGGTTACTGGGTAAAGCCATTGATGAGTTGCTGCAGGGGATGGGGGATCTTGGAACATTGCAGATATCCTCCTGGCAGTAGCAGGGACTGTGAGCACAGCTCTATGTCCCATTTGCTGCTGGCAGATGATATGTTAGTGTTTCGCTTTCTCTTCGCTCAGAGCTCACAGTCAGTGTGGGAAGCAAGATACAGATCACAAGCTTTGTATGGATTCCATGCTGGGGACCATTTTGCTATGGGATGTAATTGATAGGGCATGTGTGTCTTTGGCTTGTAGAGTTGGGATAGGTGTTCTGATGTAGTGCTGAACACGAATAAGATACATTTGGTGTTACACTGAGGAAAAAAAAAAAAAACAAGATCAATTTAAACATGAGGGTTAAAGACATACCTGGGAATGAGTTCCTGCCATTTACAATCTAAGCAGGTGTTGATTTGAGAGATTTAAAGGGTTAAGTTTCTGCACCTTCTTTAGAAGCAAATATGAGAATGGGTGTTTTTCACAGCGGGGATCATGTCCCCTTGTTTGTCAGTCACATGAAATATGGCTACAGGCCGCCTCATATACAGTAGTATTGTACACTAAATAAGAAACGCATCCTCACAATATGTAGTAATAATAAAATATGAACAGTGGTTTATTTAAAATATTTGTGCTGGAAATATTTGAGATTATATACATTTTCAGTACGTCCTAAAAAAAGGTTAATTAAAATGATGGCATACTTCCCCCGAGAGATTCCTGTGAGAGGGAACATCTATGATGTCACTGGATCTGGTGTATACTTAAGCGTATGAATGTGTTGCTCATAATCATTGGTTGAACGTCAAATGACAACAAAAATGTAATTGTGCTGTGATTTTGTTTTAAAGACATCATGTGAACTTAATGATTCAAAATGATTGTGTTTGCTCTAAGAATAGAATGGGAAGAAACACTTTAAAATACAAATGACCTTTTTTTCTTTAAAAACAAGAAGTGAAAGTATACTGTTCTTTAAAAAACTATATACACAAAAAACTATATATATATATATATATATATATATATATATATATATATATATATATATATATATATATATATATATATATATATAATGTATTTTATTTTTTTCATTTGATGTTTCCTCTTTCTCATGGTGCTGTCCTACAAGCATCCCTGTATCTTTTTCTGTACCCCTGCGGCTTTATCATGTTAGTCAGTACCACTAGGTCTACCTGTACTTTCTGCAGTTGCTCAACACAACCCTTCCAGCCCCCAAGGCCCTTTAAACAATCCAAGTCTTTCACAGTCCTGACATCAGTATTATAAATGAGTGGTGCTATGTTATGCAAATGGCATCTTATTCTCACACTCACTCTCTGGGGAAAACGCTGATTCTTTTAATACAATATTTTAATGCTTTAGGATTCATGCTGATCTTTCTCATTCGTAGAACATGAGACCATTGGTGTTAAATAAATTTCATGTATTGTTGAACACAATTTCCCTAATATGGAGCACTCATTGTCATTTGCTGCTATGTCTGTCCTCAGTTACTATAGGTTTATCTATACAGAAGGAATAGTATTGAACACAATTGTCTACATACGTTTTTACAGCGGCATGCTTAACATTCATAAGCATTCAGTTGTGGTATCAAACTCCTGTGTCCAGTATTGTTTTACAGACAACAAGTGTCCGTAATAAACGTGATATACAGCTGCACGGAATGTTTTAAGCATCAAGTCGATATGCAATTATAATAAGCCTCTATGCAATTATTTTTTATTTACACCTGAAACTAGTACCTGTACAACAATGCACAGCATACATAATGTCATCCACTAATCATGTACGTATGTATGTCTTTATTTATATAGTGCCATTTATGTACATAGCTCTTCACAGCAGTAATACACGTGACAATCATATAAATAACAAATAATACAAATAAACACATAATGGGAAGAAGTGATACTTAGGAAAAGGAGTCCCTGCCATGAAGAGCTCATAATGTAATCATATCTTTCATTCTTTAAATCTGCATAGAAACTTTATTTTTAAGTAGTGTCAGTAGTAGTGACCTGGGGATGAGAGAAAGTATAGCCCCATTTGAACTTTTTTTTTTTTTTTACTTGAAGTACCTAGAAGTGAAGTGTTTTGCACCCTAGTATTATACTTTGGATCTGTTGTGGCGGATATAATCCAAAGTGTGTGGAATAAAGCATCATAGTATGGAAGATTCTTATCTGGGGATAACAGCTACTCACTGAATTCATAATGTTAGTTAGCAAGTTAGTAATTGCCGGCTAAATAGAAGGACAAATAGAAACTTGTCTAAGTGTCGTCATAAGGTGTGGCAATGTGATTGTTTTGGGCATTGGTCTCCCAAATGCTTTGCATATGTGTAAGAAAGTGTGGAATGTATGTCTGCAATTCTGTATGAACATCTGTGTGTTAGCAGTTTGGAGGATGTCATGGTGAGTTGTCATTAATACATTCATCTCATGTTCTTGCAGCAGTGAAGGTGTTCAATTGTTTATGCCAATACTCTCTGTAGGTAGTTCCTGAAGGTAAAGTGACAAGGTTGCATTGGTATGAAATATATGTAACAGGTTTCCCCCCACCCTCTGGGAGATTACGCTATTACCGGGTGTAACGCTCGTGCTGCCCACAAACCAGACAAGACCCCGGTACTGAGGTGGGAAGGGAGTACCCCACACACCCACAGCAGCGGAGGCGTGCCTGGAGGGTGGTTTGTAACGTTGCCGGGTCTTGGCTGGAGGTAGAGGGTTGGTCGGTATACTTGCCGGGTCCTGGATAGGAGAATGTAGAATTGTGGAAGTCCGTAAGCCGAGGTCTGGGATTAGTGAGCGCTGCGTAGTCGGTATCCGTGGAGCCAAATTCAGGGGTTAGAGAGGTACACGTAGTCGAGGGTATGCCGAGGTCGAGATCCAGACAGGGGTCACAAACAGGCCGGGTCGATAACAAAGCGATAACTACAAGACAAACGAGAGAGCAACACATAAGACACTGGAGAGCACTAGGCTACGAGAGGTTATGCTGAGCACTGACTGAGTCCAGGAACAGGATATACAGGCATACCCTGGTTTAAGGACACTCACTTTAAGTACACTCGCGAGTAAGTACATCTCGCTCAATAGGCAAACGGCGGCTCACGCATGCGCCTGTCAGCACGTCCTGAACAGCAATACCGGCTCCCTACCTGTACCGAAGCTGTGCGCAAGCGGGGAGACTATAGAGCCTGTTACACATGCGTTATTTACATCAGTTATGCACATATATGACGATTGCAGTACAGTACATGCATCAATAAGTGGCGAAAAGGAAGTGCTTCACTTTAAGTACATTTTCGCTTTACATACATGCTCCGGTCCCATTGCGTACGTTAATGCGGGGTATGCCTGTATAAAGGAACAGGAAACCAATAGCAGTGGGGGTGGAGCGGAGGCTCGGCCCCAGCGGAGACTGGGATAGGTTCACAGGAGACTAGGGGGAATTAGTGCTTGACACGCAGTTCGGGATCGTTGCGCGACGTCACACGTGCGCGCCGCACGCTAGGGAGGCGCGACGCGTCAGAGGAGGCGGAGTCAAGCTCCGTGGCAGCAGCAGAAGAGGAGCGGGTACGCGCGCGCTCTGTAACTGGAGCAGGGGTGCGCGCACGGGTGAGAGGGGAGCGGAGGTAGCAGCAGCTGCGATACTTTCAGGAGGTAAGGAGGGAACACGCCGCAAGGGCCGTGTTCCCCGATTCCTTACACCGGGTGTCATGTGCTGGTTACCTGCTGTTTCACAGAAGCTCTGAGGTTCCGCAGTTAGTAGTGGGGAAGACAGGACAGGCTTTTGAGGTGATAGATGGTTCTCTCTGTGGTGTGGCTCCTCCATCTCTTGCAGGCTCCAGGAGTGCTGAAGGCAATCCATGCAGGAGACCCCTCTGATACTCCCCCTGATTGATTGCAGACTCAGGCAATATTATAAAACAGGAACAGCTTTATTGTATATCTGCTCACAGAATACAGTCAAACTGATTCCCTGGTCTCTTCCTTCCTCCAGATGGTCCCTGGAATCAATCCCTAGGCTAGGCCCAGAGAGTCTATCCTTGCTCTTCCTCTACTCCCTGGTGGAGTAGGAGATAGTATGCCCACTCCCTTAAGGGAGGGAATGGAAGGTAGTCAAAGCCCTGACTTCACCCTCTCAATACTAACTAAATTTGGCTGTACAGTTCCCTTAGTACACAGGAGGAGGATCCAAGGCCCGAGCCCCTGATTGGGCAGTACACAGGCCTTAGCCCGCCCCCATGTCACTCAAGGAAACTGTTTACTGCAGGGGAAACCCCGGATTAGACCTCACGCAGCCTACACTGATACCAGGGCTTACATGTTAGGCAGGGCAGATTAGTAGTCAAAACCAAGACATGGCTACACTCTCCTCCTGGTGGAGAATCCAACGTTCCCGCTTGCAACCTACATTTGTGTACCATCCTTCAGCTGGAACAACCTGGAACAAATGCAGATTACACTATAACAATTACACTATAAAATGTTATAGCACAAAGTTGATAGCATATGCATAACAGTGAGGCCTTACAGATCCCTCCCTTTAACATGGATAATCGTTATCTCTCTAATAATAGTGATAAGGATCAGGCTTTTTAACTAACCTGCCCTCATAATCAGTAACCATGATCGAGTACACCCTCCTGGGACCAGCCCAGATAGGTACCTTACCCGGCCCATATAGATGCCCCTGCCCACTCTCCAGTCCTGAGAAGGCTTAACTACCTTTTGTTTATTGTCACTGGCATGGGTGGCAACAGTCTTAGGCCTGGAATTGTTTCTGGGGAGGTCAGTCTTAATGGTAGGCCTACCACGGCCTGTTCCAGCTAGCACCTGTTGTTTATCAGGGTCCTCATGGGCCTTGCGCCCTCTGCCCTTAACTTGCGCGTGGAACAAATCGTCAGTTGAGGCCTTCCACACCGGAGTGGGCAAAGCAGAGTCCTCGTCTGCCCCGGCGGTCACCTCCAGGATGATGTCATCCAGCCACACCGGAAGGATGTTGTCGTCCTCCGCGTTGGAAGAAGTACCAGCCGGTACCTCTCCGCTGGAGCCTGGAAGGAAAAAGTATCCTCACCGCTCCACTGAATCCTGACAGTCGCGTGGTCCTCCCGGCCGGGAGCAGCACGTCCGACGCCATCTCTCCGGGAGCCGCCACGGCTTTGGCGCTTCTCCACTGTTCGGGATGCACCATCGGTCGTAGTGATGTCATCTGCACAGGACTCAGCTCGCGTTCTATCAGGCAGGTAGGCGCTTCCTCCACAGCCGCTCTGGAGTGATGCTCTGCCGGAGTACCACCACGGACCACCTTCTGCTGTTGTCATCGTCCAAGGTTCAGTGGGACACGCCCCCAGGGGAAGAGCACCTGGACACCTCGCGGTCGCTGGTGGAGGCTTGCAGGCAGGCCTTGCTCCTGCTCCACCAGCTGAAGTGCCCCAGCCTCAACCCGGGCAGTCACCTTACTCGGCAAGTCTGTAGTAGTTGCAGGGACCAGGACACATGGTTCCTTTGGAGCGTCCGCCCCGAAGCCGCAGTCCAGGCCGCATTTCTCCGTAGGAAGGCCACATTTTTCTCCGGTTGGGTGAAGTAGGAAGCAACACCACTGGCTTTAGGTGTGGGGCTCCACACCGCTGGCATTTTGATGTCAGGCTCGCCTCTCCTAGTGGTGACAGACTCCTTGGGTGATGATTAGTGCCTCCCCGCTGGTGGAATGAGGAGCACTGGTACAATGAAAAAGGGGGGTGGCCTCAGCTTTCGTGCCGAGCCACTCACAGCAGGTGGGTGCGGCTCCTCCTTTGGCGCTGGACCACTCACAATTTTGCAAAATGAAAAAGCTTGCAACTTGGCAAACTACACCACGCGGTCCCCCATTCTCGGCGGGAACCGCCATTTTGTATTGTGAGAGTACATTATGCAGCTCCCTTTTCGGGGGCTGCATTGTGCATGGCTGCAGCTCCTCAAGCAGAGGTACTGGTCACCTGCGGATCAGTCGCCCCTCTTCGGATACCTGCCCGCTCACCCAGAATAGGGTAGCATGGGTGGGCTGTAGTCTCCCAGGTGACGTG